>NC_044978.1:102419343-102719343 GCF_008728515.1 Papio anubis
AAGTAATTGAATCATGGGGTTGGGTTTTTCCCATGCTATTCTCATGATAGTGAGTAAGTGTCAAGAGATCTGATGGTTTTATCAAGGGGAGTTCCCCTGAACACTCTCTCTTTCCCATACCATGTAAGACATGACTTTGCTTCTCCTTTGCCTTCTGCCATGATTGTGAGGCCTCCCCAGCCATGTGGAACTGTGAGTAAATTAAACGTCTTCCCTTTATAAATTACCCAGTCTTGGGTATGTCTTTATCAGCAGTGAGAGAATAGACTAATACATGGTGTCTGGCCTATCTTCCCTCAGCTTGTACCTCAGGACCAGGAAGTAGAATAGAGTCTTCATTTTTTCTTTCATTTGACTTCTAGACATTTTGTGTGTGTATAAGGAGGAGAATGGTTTCCTGCTATGGGCAAAGACTTCTACAAGCCTAGCACTGTTGATCTGTCTCTATCATCTCACTTAATTCTCCCCAGGGGGAGGAGATATAACTTATTTCTGAATTAGCCGTAGAAATGGACCCTTCCCTCTTCTACCTCCAGGAAGCCAGTGTGCAGGCAGGAAGTATGCATTCTTGTTTCCACTTCCATTTTGTTTACTTTATTCAAGAAAGTCCTCAATTATAGAAGAAGCCTGAGGCAGTTCAGTGCTATCTGTAGTTGAGTGAGTGAATCTAGTTTCAGGTTAATTTTTGGAAACCCATTGTTGTACACTTTGGTCACATTTTCCAAAGACAACCAGACTCAGACAATTTTAATCATGAACATGTCATTAACTAGCAATTGCTGGCTGGTATTAAAAACTACGTGGATTTTTTAAAATCTTCTTATGAGCTTTAATCTATTTACTTATATCTTAAGTGTTTCATTTAGAGAAGAGGAGGTGGATTTATTTCATCTCTCCAAAAACCCCAACACGGGTCATATTTCCCCACTCTATTATTAAATTAATGAAACAAACATCCTTTGAAGGTCATGCTATTTGACAGTCACATCCTCAGTCTTTTCTTGTCCCTACCAGTCCCTGGTTTTCTAGATAGTCCTGCTGCTTCCAGTCAACTGTTTTTGGCCTTTTGCCAGAATTTGAAATGGCACATCAGACTCTCATTTTCCAGGCACAGAATTTCTGATCATTTTCTAAAATGCTATAACTTTCCTGATTGTTCTATATGATTTGTTCATTTGTGTCTATTTCAACTGTCTAAAGATTATGTCAATACTTGCCAAAGTGAGTTATCTGGCTCAGAAAATATAATTTGCTTTATTTGTCTACTTAATGTTAGTGGCTATGCCTCTTAAGACAGCTAGGCATATACTGTTTTCTTTTCTTGGACTGCCTCCTTCATTGTTATACCAAATTTCAAAACTTACTTCTAAAAGGAAGCCTCCTCCAAATGAACCCACCCACCTGTAATTCTTCTTTATCTCAAATTTTAGTTTCTACAGTATTGCATTATACATATTTCAATTTGTAATTTTAGTTTATTGTCTTACAGTTGCTTCCAATTGTTATGAGGAATGCTTTCTCAATAATTAAACAAATAATAATATTGTAAAAAGCAATGAAACTTTTCTTACTTTTTTCCTCCCCACATCTTCAAAGAAGTTACTTTCTCTTTTTAAAATAGTGAATGTTCAATAAATTCTATTATCTGACATGTATAAATGTGTGACAACATCTTATTTCTTTTGGCTTTGAATTATTGAAAATGAATTGTTCAGTTATATTTTACAAAGATTAGTTTCTGATATTTTGTGTGTGTGTGTGTGTATTCTCACCCCCTACTGAGTAAAGATTTAGATATGTTATCATGGCTTTTACCAAGACCTAAGGAATAGAGCTCCCTCTAACAATGTATATCGTAATTTGTTTTACAAGAAGAAGAGCTTTTCAGATGCAAAAGCAACACTTCTACTATTCATCAACACACTTTTCTAAACAGGACTATATGGGGAATTGCAGTGGACAGAATTTTAGTGTTTTAAAAGTTTATGTTGTTTTTAAACAGTACAAGCTCAATTTGAATTTGATCATTCTAACTGCACTATTGAATTAAGGAGGTGAATAACAACATTTTTTCATTAGCTTCTCCCTAAGTCCCCATTGGCTATAATCTGCAATTCAGAGCTTTCTCTTCCATTGATTTTAGTACCAAACCATGCTAGCAGGTGAGAAAATCAAAGTAACGGTAAACTTGAAACCTATCTGTGATAGTGTAGCTGAAATAGTTCTGTTTGAATGATTCTGTTAGTCAGTCATCTGTTAGACAGGTTGTTTCAAATGTATCCTTCTAAAAGTCATACTCTGAACTTCATGGTCTGCTGTGTCTTACTGTCAAATTTCAGGAGTACTGGTTAACTTTATGGTAATATGTAATTACACAGAACATTTCTTCTTGGTTATAATGCTTTATTGCTATTATTGCAATATTGCTAATATTGCTAATATCTCCTTGCTATGTTATTCTTCCAGTTCATTAGGAGGGAAAAAAAAATGTATTTTTCTGCCCACCTGAAATCTATTTATCTATCTATCTATCCTGTTATTAATTAAATAAAGGGGATTCCAGGATTTTTTTAAAGAGTCATAGACTCATTAGGTTTTGTTCACTTCTTTAACCCCTTTAATAATTGTACCTCCCTTTAGTGTATCATAATAAATATCATGAAGAGTCTCCAAGTCCTCAAACAGATTCCAGAATTCTAGTCACACCCTAATAGTTTTAGATTTTTTTTTTCACTGATCATCCAAGGTTGTCCATAGTCTCAGACTTTGCTTCCTATGTTTCTCTGGACTAGGAGCCTTTTGCTCCAGCTGTTCTTCCGTACTGTGTCTGCATGCCAAAAAGCCAGTCAACACATACCCAGAAAGGTGACGCCACTTACCATACATTGGAGCTAGTCGGGGACTCAGAAACCTACCACTAATAATCACCTTTCTAATAAGCCTTTTCTGGGTGTATCTTCTAGAAAGCAAAAGTGAATGTGTTTCCACTCTATTTTACACTCCTAGTTGGTGCCCCATGACTTGCACTATAAGATCCACACTGCAGTCAAAATAAACTCTGAATATTCCAACTGACCACTTCCTTCTCTCCTATTCAATCACTTGCAATTGCTTACCCTTGTCCTTGGAATCAAATCTGAATTTTTGTCCAATTCAGGTTTATTTACCCTTATTTTTAGTACATAGAACTTTAGCATGCTTCAAAAGACAAAACTACAACAATGTGACAATCAGAGATGTCTCATCCTTCTTCTATGGAATTCATGCCATTTCCAACCCACTTTTCTCCTTACAAGTCACCAATTTTATAGATTCTAGTCCATATTTTCTATGTTTCTTTTTGTGAAACTAAATATATATACATGTTTTGCTATTTTTCTTCTTCCTTACATAAATTGTAGCAAATTACATATAATCTTTAAGCTTTACTGTTTTTACAGTATTTCCCAGAAATGACTCTGTAGGAGTCCTCCCTATCATAAATGTTATGACTGATGCTCCTATAGCAAGAGACAAGTTAAGAAGAGAAAAGCCCAGCAGATGTATTTAATTAAAGTTTTACATGACATAGGAGCCTTCAGAAATGAAGACTCAAAGAGTCAGGGAAAATTGTCTATTTTTATGCTTGGGTTCAATGAAGAATGGACAGCTGTGTGAAAATATGATTAGATGAAAAGGGAATGATCTAACTGTAATAGAATTAGTGCGTAAACCCAGCAAGGCATGTCCGTTCAGATTCTTCTTGGTCTCTCTGTGTGGAATTCCTTCTTCCCAGGCATGGGGCAGGATCCTTTCTGGAATGAGGGTCTTATGACAAGGTAGGTCAGAGAACTTCTTTGTTGCCAGCTCCTACACAGTAAAGCTGGGGAAGTTTAGAGTAATATTTCTAGTTTCTATGACCTTTCTTTGGGAAGAAGAATTCTAGTTTCTATAGCGTGTCTTGGGGAGAAAGGGAAGCAGGAGAAAAAAAGGCAGGAGAAGGTCAGAAATAGACTTTATTTCTGAGGCCCTTCCAGTGGCCTGTAGTTCAAAGTACTCAGCAAGCCAAAGTGCCATACAGTGGGGCAACATTTTCTGAGTCCCAACTACTCCACATTACTTAAATGTAATTTGTTGAAATTTTTTCTATTCCTAAGTATCTTTGGACAGAGATCTGAATTGAGGAACATTCTCTTTGACTGAATAATAAAATTCACATTTTCTAATAGCTGACACTAGTGTTGGTGGTACAGACAGAGCTCGTCATGTCTTGTTCTCTTTCATTTTTACATGTGATTTTTTTCCTTTCCCTTCTTTTTTCCCCTTCACCTTCACATCTTCAAGAAACATCATCTCTGCTGTATTTATCTCATTCTCCCCCAGAGAAATGCAGCTCCAACTCTTCAGGGTTTTTTTTTTTTTTTTTTTTTCATATTTTCTCTCAAGTCTTATTCTATGGTTTGTGCTGTGAACAACTCAGTCTGAGATCTGTGTTCAGTATTTTAGCACTTAGTGTTGGGCTTTTTTTCAGAGGGTTTCTTTTTAGTGCTACATCTAAGGTTTCTACTCTCCTCTCCTCTCCTCTTTTCTTAGTCTCTTAAATCCTCCTTTGCCCACTCTCCACACACACACACACGAGCTTGCAGTCATGGTTCATGCACCAGCATTAGCTCTGTCAGGATTTGGAGTTTATTTCCCTACGTAAAAGTACCTTGAAATCTGTGAAATTTCTCATATTCTAATGATGTGGAAGGCATGGGTTATGTGTGATTTTCTTTGCATTTGCTGCTGATTATATGTATAGTTTGGAAAGAGTTGTGCAAAAAGGGTCAGATGTAGGATTTTGTCCTTATCCTCCAAACAAGCAATGCTTAATATTTGAACTTTTAACATGATCTGCACAGTGTTTCATAGTCCAGCCCTGTCTCAACTTCATCCTGAGACCCTTTGTTTGTTTGCTCTTTCTGCTCTGGTAATGCTCAAGTTCTTTACATTTAGGCTGTCCATTGCCTTTTAGCCTTTGAACATCCTTTATATTACAATCTAAACTTTGCTTCCTTAGATAAGACTCTCATTACCCTCAAATATAATTTGGTTCCCCTTTCTATATGGTTTCATAGTAACTGACATTTTCTCTTAACCTTATTTAGAACACTTGTACATTTTTTAACTTACCATTCAAACTTATTAGGTTAATGTCTCTCTCACCTGCTTTTCATTAAGCTTAGTTTGGTTTACCACTGTTTCCCTAGTGTCTAGGAGAGTAGTACATTTTTAATTTGTGTTCCCAGAAACAGGTTCTACTAAAGGCTTTGAATGCAAACTGTTTATTTGAAGTCGGATCCCAGGAAATGTTGGAAGGGGACTGAGGAAGTGAAGCAGAAAAGAGAAAGCAGCCAATAAGTGATTATTAAGTGGTTTAGCATTTCAGACAACTGAAACTTACTCCCACTAAGGAAATCTTGGAATCATCACAGAACATGTGGCTCAGTGGGGTGAAGGAACTGGGGATTTTTGCACTAGTTCCTGTCAGTCATCTACTGATGATTGCTCCTGGGAATGTGGTAATTCTCTGGCACTCCTGGCCTGCTATATAAGTGAACAGAGGAAGATCCAATGGCCAGAAAGAAGCCGAGGCGAAAATGAGAAAGAGCTGCAAGTAGAAGCTTGTGCCTGCATGTCAACACTGTACTAGGAAGTTTTCGTGTAACATTTTATTTAAATCTAAAAATAAACTCATAGAAAAAATAATTTTATTCTTATTTTAGAAGAAATCTTAGGCAATTCTTGCCCAAGCAATAATGCCATGACCGTTCTTCGCTCAAACTCATAGTTTATGAAATGAGAATGTCTCAAATCTTTATTGTAAACTTTAAATAAATTGATGCATAAAGATTGTATAACACTGTTCCAGGTAAATTATACATATATTTCAAAGGCTTTGACATGAAATTTATTAAACTAAGAATATGAGAAGATAAGATTCAAATAAATAATTAAAATGCATTACATATGCCTATAAAAATAATGTTACTTTAATCTTTATTTTGATATTGCTGGCTGATGCTCTCTTTAAGGGAAGTAGAATTAATTCATTCTCCCTTGTACCATGGTTATTACTTCTTCTCTCAAGAAAATACATGCTGCAGCCGGGCGCGGTGGCTCACGCCTGTAATCCCAGCACTTTGGGAGGCCGAGGCGGGCGGATCACAAGGTCAGGAGATCGAGACCACGGTGAAACCTCGTCTCTACTAAAAATACAAAAAATTAGCCGGGCGCGGTTGTGGGCGCCTGTAGTCCACTCGGGAGGCTGAGGCAGGAGAATGGCGGGAACCCGGGAGGCGGAGCTTGCAGTGAGCTGAGATCCGGCCACTGCACTCCAGCCCGGGCGACAGAGCGAGACTCCGTCTCAAAAAAAAAAAAAAAAAAAAAAAAAGAAAATACATGCTGCATTTCCCTTCCTTAAATATCTATTCATGATTTCCTACCATTTACTTATATTATGTTAATATATGCTAATCATGAATTTTCTGATGTCTGAAATACCAGTATCAAACTAATAATTTTGAAAACATATAACTAAATATATATATTTTTAATTTGAGAAAGCAAATTTTCTTTTTTCCCACTGAATTTTAATTTCTACTCAATGAAAAAATGGCAGAATTAAAAAGTCAATGTTTTTTATGTTGGTAATACATCTGTGGCTTAGAAGAACCAGCATTTATATAATACAGTAATAAGAATAATTATTCAGTCTCTTTAAAAAAAAAAGTTAAAAACATGGGAATTGGATTGGCTGTGCTAACACCATAATTCATTGGTCAGAATACAGTAGATACATTGCCGTTATTTATATCAACAGACTCATTAAGGGGCTAATGATTTTTCTCTTTGAGTTATTGTGCTCCTCTGAATAGTCAATGGAGCCCTTGGGCAATTCTCTTGATCCAAACAATCTGCCTTTGCTTCTCTGAAGGAGCATTAGACAAATTATCTGAGAGAAATTATACATACTAAAAAAGAAGCTTTCATACTCTTTAATATAATCACTTCTGAATTACTTACTATGAAATTTTGTATAATATTATTGGTAAGCAGAGTTTTAAAATTAAAGAGACCCAGGTTCAAATCCAAACCCACTTCATATTCACCAGAGTATGTATGTTCATATATTAAAAAGTTATTAAGTCTCTGTAATTTTCAGTTTATATACTGTATGATAAAGAAAATAACATCTGTCTTGTAAGGGCATTATGGGAAATGGTAAATTTTTGGGGGGGAGGGAATGGTAAATTAATGTATACCAAGCTACTCCTAAAGTAACTGAAAACTCATTGAGACTTAACAAAAACGCTATTGATATTCTTCAAATTTCTTTTAAATTGGAGTGCAAATTAAGGTGGCTGTTTAGAGGCAACGTAATTTGAAGTTGTTTAATCTTTGTACCATAATGCTCCTTAAAAACTTCTCTGTATGGATAGCAGAATTGAAAAGGAGTCTTATAATTCATCTGTAAATGTGGCTGTTTTAAAGTAGTTTAATTAAGTATACGATAGAAGGAACTTTTGCTGGTTGGGCAACTTCAAGTATTAATTTGCAAGTGTGTCTTCTTAGGCCCCTCATGAGACACAGTGGCTCAGAGAAAGCAACTACTCAATCCTGAGAGATATATATCAGAGTTCTAAGTGACTTCACATTGAACATTTCATTAATGTGTGTCTGCTACTGTCCTAAGCACTTTTAAATACAATAATTCATTTAATTTTCACAGTAACTTTCTGAAGTAGCATAGTAGAAAATATCGGTGGCTTGATTGATCACCTTTATCTGGCTGTGCCTTTACACTCTAGCTGCTGTGAATTTTGAGTGCCAACTGTTCACAGAGGCCTTCATCACTGGAGAATTACTTTTCTTCTCACTAAGGCATCTTGCTAGAGAGATTAGCAAGGTATAAAAGGTGTTTCCTTGCCACAAGGAGAGGCCAACTCTGTTTTCTCCCCACAGATTCATTCTGAAATAGGCTCCCTGGTGAACACACTTGTTTTGGCATTTGCCTATTAGTGAGGCCCCCTTTTGTACTGAATTTGGGATAACCCTATGTAACCAATAGAATTTGACAAAAGTTATACTGCATGATGATTGGTTATAAGAGGCTTTGAAGCACCTGCAATTGTCTCTTGGAATATTTGTTCTGAGGAAGGCAAGGCAGGACACAACAAAGCCTGCCTATTCTTTGGGGGCCATGCTATGAAGAGCTCAAGTCAGCCACAGAGAGAGTCTGTGTAGACAGACAGAGGTTAGCTGGCCCTCAGATGTTCCAGCCCCCCCAGGCCAAGTGTCAGACACGTGAGTGAAGAAATCATCTGGGCCGCTGCATCCCCAGTAAATGCCACATGGAAATTAAACCTCCAGTTGTGCTGTCTCAGCCACCTCCAGCTGTTTCAGCCACTTTATCTCACACGGTGGAGCACTGACAAACTTCACTGTACCCTGCCCGAACTCCTGAACCACAAGAATCATGAGACAGTATAAGGATTGTTGTTTTACTCCATGAATCTTTGGGTCAGTCTGAAGTAATTGATGATGAGACACGAAGAGGGCTCATGTGCATGCTCCACTTTCCCTCCGGTCTATCCTGTTCCTCACTTCTCCCCGTTTTTCTCAGCACAGCCCTTCAACAATTTACCTCCACAGGAAGCTTCTTCTTAGCTCTTCTTCTAGATCATTATGCCTAAAGCAGGTAGGTTCTATTAGTTTCACATTTCAAAGATGCTCAAACTGAGGCACAGATGAGTAAAGACAATTACTCAAAGTTACACAGGGAGGAATTTTGAGAGCTGGAATTTGAACCTGGTCCTCCTGCCTTTTTTCTTTACCAGAATGGTCTACTGCTCCTGACCAGAGTTACTGCTGCTTACTATGGCCAGGAAATTGTGTTGGGCGATTGTGCTAAACCTTCAAGTCAGAGAAGCCTTAAATATGAAGAGCAATCATTAACTCACTTTCTGATTTATTTTTCCTATTCTGAGGGTCTGTGTCTTCCACTGTGAGACAGAATCCACTGTCTTGTTTAGCACGTGAGCCTTCTGTGCGATGGCAGGAGGACAGCTCATGGGGCTGGCTGGCTGGTAGCCAAGTGCACCGGTGTTCTGTTTGCACTATGCCAATCTTTTTGTCACTTGTTAAAAATTCAGTGTTATCTCCTCTCCTAAACATTGCTACCATCTGCCTACACATGAATTTGACAATGATTTTGTAGTAATTGCAGCTGTGTGTTGGATACCAATTGTTATTATATAGACTGGCCAATACAAATTCACTTTTAAGTATCTACTTTTTTTTTAAAGTCTACCCTTCTAATCTTCCCCATCTCCCTGTCTCCCCTAAACAGCTTGTTGAATCTTTTGAAAGTTTGTGATAGTCTGTCTTGAAAACTATTGATGTTTTTGGCTTCAATAAAGAATAAAAAGTATCATACAATTTTTTTCTATGCATCCATCCAACACATTAAAATAGCTCTAGGGGCTAATTTTTTGGGATCACAATATTGTTACAATGTGGACTGGCAAAAGTGTTCATTTAAATTTGTTAAATGAGACCAAGATAACTCGTTAGTTTTACAGTAGCATTTTCCCAAATGTGTACTTATAAATAAGTTAGTCCTTGCATTTATGGATCTAAAGCTTCTTTTTAAAGTTCTTAGAAAATAATACATAATTTACTAGTGGTGTCTGAAAGGTTTGCTAGTTTCTCTTCAAAAACAAATTTCTGAAATAGCAAAAATTTTTTTAACATCACGATTTTGCAATGTCATTAAGTGCATTGTTCATCTCCATCTCCCCACCACCTTAGCTGTAAATATCAGTTAATATTTGTCAACTTTTTAGAATAATAATAAAAATAATTCATATATGCACTTTTCAAACAACAATCTTTCATGTGAAATAGCTGGCAGGTTTCTTAAGGGAAAACCATGACTGGTATAAAGCTGCTCACAGCTAGAGGCAGGAGAGTCTTATAAATGTAAGAATGCAACCAAGAAAATAAGACTTACCTTGAAAGGAAAGCAAAGCCATAAATACTGCTATAAAAATCTCTTGGAGGTTTGGCAATTAATTTCCAGGTTCCATTTAGTGAGAATCCTGTGTCAAAAACTTGAAGAAGAGTGTACAGGGGAAAAATAATAACTCCCATAGCATTTTAATTAGAATGGACCCTTGTTACAAAAGGCAGATTAACAAGAGAAAAACAAACAGAAGCTTATCAACATGTATATTTCATATATACATGTGAGACACCTAGAGTGTCAGTATTGCCCCATGAGGTAGCTTTGAATTTCAGATTGTATAGTATTTTTTAATAAAAAACAGTATCTTTTTAGAGATATAACAAGACATAGAGAAAAGTCCTCAAATCTATGGGCAGAAACTTTGGGGGAAGACAAACAAATGCCAGATAAAGGTGAGTTAATAAATTTGTTAATATAAATTCTTCTGGTATCATCTCAAGGTTGATGATAGTCTAAAGCTGTCTTCAGTGTTTAACCTTTGTTCTCTCTGGTTGATATGTTTCTGGGTTGTGGGGGCAGTATTTGGAGGGAACGGGATAGCTTTTGTCTCTGTAAATCTATATTCTACTTTTAGGCAAATAGAGAAAGGGCAGAGAGCATTCCTGCGTCGGCTTCATCCCAATTACTTCAACTCAACAATTCTTCATATTTTGGGGAGGCATATTCTGGACTCCCAAAAGTGTTAAAAGTCAAAA
Source organism: Papio anubis (assembly GCF_008728515.1). Classification (NCBI taxonomy): domain Eukaryota; kingdom Metazoa; phylum Chordata; class Mammalia; order Primates; family Cercopithecidae; genus Papio; species Papio anubis. The sequence goes on from NC_044978.1 coordinate 102,430,090, forward strand.
CACAAAGGAAGTAAATAGTCAATGCAAGAAGGACTATAATAGTCAGTATTACCATTAGTAATAATAATAATGCTATTATGGATACCTTTTTTTAACCAACAAACAAAATTCTTAGATATCACTCTCCCTGAAAATCCTAGCTGGTACCAGAGTTGGATGAGTTTCAGTCAGTTTTAGTGATCATGCCTCTGCTTCTGCCTTAAACTGTTCTGTCATCAGCATCTGACTCACTACCACTCATTCTTCCTATTAGACTTTACTTCTTCTGAACCCGTCCAATCTCAATAAGAAGTCCTTAGTTTTTCCATAATGCCATGTTCTTCTATCCTAACACTTTTTTTCCTATAATTACCTACTTGTTAGTTTTACTCACAATTGTATGCCCAATGCCTAAAATTAAACATTAGGAACATAGTAAGTGGTGTGATAAACATTACTTCATTTCAATTTTTATTGAGCAGCTACTGCATTCTGGGAGCTATGTTATGTACTAAAAATACAAAGGAAAGTCGAACACTGTTCCTGACATCATGGATCCTCCCTTCAAATGTAGGGCATACACAGTAGACACTGTTGCTTTTGGATCACTTAATTTCATAGTTTTAAAAACTTCAGTAATTGTTATATCTCACCAAGAATCCATTCATTCTTCTACATCTTTCCCATTTATTAATCTCCTTTTGTTTTTCCCTTCTTCTTACCCTGCTTAGATTTCATATTCCATTATTGTAGTCATCCCTTGCCTACATTCTCTACTCCTTTTCCCTTCTGTAACACTTGCTTGGTAAACATATTCTCCACCTACTACTTTCCTCTAGTGCTTCTACATAGCTAAGTATGGCTACACAATAAAATACAGGCCTGCTGGCTAAACCTATTTTATTTATGAGTACAAATTTCAAGCTGCTCAAGAATTCTACTCTATTTACCGAATCAATTCACCCTCTTACCTCTTCATATCTCCCCATCCCATCTCTCTCACATTATCCTGATTTACCTTTCTGCTAGCTTCATTACATCATCACACAAACATGATGTAACATCCACCATCTTAAAACAGACACACACACACACACACAGAGAGACAAGAAAACCATTTACTCTGCAGCTAATTCTCCCATAATCAGCCAACTTTTCTAGTAAAATTCTGCCAAAGAATTCTTTAAACACACTGTCTCTACTTCCTGTCTTTCCCTTCTCTCTTAATCCCACTACACAGAGCCTTTCCTCTGTCTTGTTAAGATCACCAATTACCATCAAGTTACTAAATCAAGCTGACTCTTTTATGTCTTGAAATTACTCAAATGCTCTACAGCACTTGGTACTTTATCATTCCTTCTGCAATGACACCCTCCCCTGGTTTTCTTACTGTCTCACATTCTAGCACCCTTGTCTGGCCCGTCTTCTTTGATTCTTTAAACTTGGTAGTGTCCTTTGCAGCTCTCATTCCTCATCCCTCTTCTTCAAGCACACTTCCTGGGTGACATCACCTAGGTTAAAAGTTTGATTATATGCTGATGATTCTCAGATTCATATTTCTTATCCAAACCTTTCCCATGGGCTCTAGATTCATGCATACAACTACATATTAATATTTCCACTTGGAGTTTCTAGGCCTCATACATGTAGGCCACTCAAACTCTTAATCCACAGAATGAGATGCTCTCTCTTCATCTCTTCTAACATTTTTCTTTATGTCATTCAAATCAGAGTTAAATATTTTTTCAGAAAATCCCGTTGTAACCACCCAGACAAACCCTCCCAATTGTATATTCCTTTACTCTGCTATATTTTCCTTTGGAGGGCTTACCTGTTTATTTTCCATCTCTCCCATTAGAAAGTAAGATTCATGTGATATACATTGCTGTATCTTTAGAACCTAGAATTCAAAATTTTTGATAAGTGAATAAATAAAATAAGAAAATAAATAAAGTAATTATAGCTATATATGCTCTGAATGAAAAAAGATTGTTGTGTTTAAAACAAAGTAACAGTGGAGGTGTGAACAGGACTATCAGAGATGATGAGCAAAAACCAGGTCACAAAAGTTTTTGAAGACCATGATAAGGGGCTTTAGTATTACTCTTAGTGAAAAAAAAAAAAAAAAATACTGCAGCGTTTTATGCAAGAAGGTGAAATGATATCGTTCTACTCAGTGAATAATGGATGAACAGAGAGTAATATAGTAGTAAAAGCAATAGGAAAAGCAGTTGTGGCTATGACAATAGTCCACGAAAGAGATTGCTGCTGCCTGGTCCAGGGCTGTGATGACGACATGAAGAAAACGACACAGATTTGAGGTTTATTTTCAAGGTAAAATGGATAGATCTTACTTGTAGACTGAATCAGGGAAGGGATAAGAGAAATAACAAAATTAAATATGATTTTCTGTTTGCTGGCTGAATGATATATGTGAGAACAGAAAGCCTTGCCAATTTCTGATATAAGAAGACTTGGCAGGATAACGTTCATGGAGGAAAAGTCAGACTCATTTTGTTTAGAGTAAATCTGAGGTGCCTATGAGATATGCCAGTGGAGATGTCTGGACTGCAACAAAGTTCATGTAATAGAACTTCTTAGGTAGTTTTACCATATTCCTCATTTTTTAAATAAGTTTACTGGGGTATAGAGAAGTTAATTAGTTTCTCCCAATTCCTTCAGCAGAAATGGAAAAGTGAAATTTATACTAAGTCCATCTCATTCTGAAATTGTGTATATAACTCGTTAAGGTTAGAACATTTGGGAGTAATTCTGGTCAAGAAAATACAGATTCTGGAGTTGTCAGCATGATGGTATTCTAAGTTCACAGGTGTGACTTCTTTGGAAGAGGAGAAGGCTGAGACCTGAGGTGTATCAACATGTAGAGGCATGCAAAGAAGCAAAGGACACCAAGATGGTACAACTAGTTAGGTAAGAGGAAAATGAGGAAAGAGGTTTTGTAGCAACAGAGAACACAGTGTTACTAAGAGGATGGAAGAGGAATTGAGTTGAATTTTTGAGTATCCAAGTAAAATGAGTATCAGAATGACCACAAATGTTTAATAAACAAATAAATATATGATTAAGTACCTTCAAAATCTATTTCCCCTCAAAAACCCATCAGTCTCTTTCTTCCTTCAAGTTTTTTTTGTTTGCTTGTTTTTTTTGAGATTTTTTTTTTTTTTTTTTTTTTTTTTTGAGACAGAGTCTCGCTCTATCACCCAGGCTGGAGTGCAGTGGTGCAATCTTGGTGCACTACAAGCTCTGCCTCCCAGGTTCACACCATTCTCCTGTCTCACCCTCCCAGGTAGCTGGGACAACAGGCATCCACCACCACGCTTGGCTAATTTTTTATATTTTTAGTAGAGACGGTGTTTCACCATGTTAGCCAGGATGGTCTAGATCTCCTGCCCTCATGATCCTCCCGCCTCAGCCTCCCAAAGTGCTGGAATTAGAGGCATGAGTCACCACTCCCGGCCGTCCTTCAAGTTTTAAAAACTATAATCAGACTGAGATCACAACAAAACAGTAAAGTACAGAAAAAAAAATGAAACTAGAATAAAAACAATTTGGCATGTGACTTTGGACTAGTTAGTTGCCTTTTATGAGATTCTAAGTTCTTGCTGTAAAATAAGAGAGGTTAAGTCTATTATGTTTTCCTCATAAGTTTCTTGGAAATAAAATGTGGTGATGTAGTGTTAAATTACTATGGAAACTGTTAAAGTGTTAAGAAATCTTGGTTCCTATTATACATATGTGAACATTTACATTTGCCCTTATTCTAGTTCTTCCTTGAATAGTTAACTTAAAAGACTTCAACTTATACTATTTCATTGATTTGGTTTGGCCTAGTACTGTATTGTGTGTTTTACAGGATATAAAACATGTCATATCAGACGCTGCCTTCCAGGTGCTCTCATATATTTTGTAATAATAATAATTATTATTATTATTCATCCTACAAACATTGATAAGTGGTCATTGCAGTCCATTTTCCAGATTATTTTCTTCTGGAGATGTCAATAACACTTTTCTAAATGTTTAGGTTTATGTTTATTCTGTTGTAATTCACATAGGACAGACGCAGTAAGGTTGTGAGAGATAATCTCAAAGTTGAGGGCTTTCTTGGTCCTACTCCGTAATTGCCAATTTAAAATTTTAAAAAAAGGAAAACAAGAAAGAATACCAGAGAATCATTTTGAGTTTCCTTGTAGAAATCTGTGTGTATAAACATCTTTCTAGCTCCTATATGTTTTGCAGCCATTACAAGGAGCCCACACATACCATGATTTGAGAGAAAAACAAAAAGAATAACAATACTAACAATGATAACACAGATTTTAAAGTTTAATTGGACAGGGTAAGCACAAAGGCAGCCTGAAAATATCAGCAACAGCACATCTGAAGAGGCAGTGTCAGTATAGAAGGTAATAGCGGGTCATCAAAGAAAACACGGGGCTGAAAAAATTGCCATTGATAATAGAGAGCAAAAAAATTACTACCTTTATTATATGCTAGCTAATTAGTTATAAATGTAAGCTTTATAATCAGTAGATGTTATTACTGGACCAGAACCACCTTTCACAGTAGCCATGGCTATTCGGTGCCTTACAATAACTTTACAAAAGCAAATGCTGGCCTGGAATTTTTGTAAGCCAATTTGGTCTTTTCTAGCAAAGCTTCAAAATGATCTTTCTGAACAAGGTTTACAAAGAAGACCATTATAAATCTCTTATATGCTCTTACTGCAATATGACAGCAGCCACTACCATTTTCAGTTCCCTCTCCACATTCAAACGACCTACATTCTGTGGTGGAAAATGGAGAAAACACTATCAGGAGACACTAGAGAAAGCAATTTGGTTTTGTGACGTCTAATTTGGAATGAGCGTACTGAGTTCTTCCTACCTACCATGGACGAGGGGGACTTGAATTATGAGCCCTAAAGAGTTCAGACTCTACTTATGTTCCTATTGATAGTTGCCTTTGGCTTTCTTCTTCAGAGGAATAGATCAAGTAAAACTCAAAATTACAGAGATACCTAATAAGTAAAGACAAATTGTAAGGCAGGTGGGTTTTAGTCCATAATTGCAGGAAATACTAATTAATAGATGTGGAATGCAGGCATTTAGAATCACAATGGGAAAAATCCTTCACGTTGTAAAACTGGGATTCTGGAACCATTCAACTTAAACAGAATCCATAATAAGCGGCCATACCACCTCAATTCAGAGTGATTCAACCTTTAGCCAATTTATAATTTACATTCTAAAATTTAAGAAATGCTTCAAATAGTTTGCTAAAAATTTATATTCCAACTCTTTTGTACCTAAAGATCATTAGAAAGGGACAGCTTTTCAAGGGCCCTGTAAAAGAAAAATGGCATGGACAGAGTTAAACAGGCAGGGAAAACTGTATTCAAGACTATTGCAATAGGATAGAGAGGTTGAACTCAACTTCACTGAAATAAAAGCTTTTAGGTGCTAAGGTGAGCTAGTGGAAAAGTACTGGAGGATGTTAGTAGCAAAATTAATTAATTTGACTAGGTCATCTGTATTTGCTAATTGGCACTTGTCAAAGTTAGGTTCCTACCTTCTCACAGAGACTAGGAGATAGAGGTGCTAACATCTTTTTAAAAACTTCTATTTTAAGTTCGAGGTATGAGTGTAGGTTTGTTACATAGGTAAAATTGTGTCATGGGGATTTGTTTTACAGATTAATTTATCACCCAGGATTTAAGCCTAGTACCCATTAGTTATTTTTCCTGATCCTCTCCCTTCTCCTACCCTCTGATACTATCATTTTTGATGAATACATTTCTTGGAGAAGATTTTGTATTTCAAAGAAGCACAGACATAATTTACAATTTCAAGTTTTCTAAGTAACTGCTCTAGGGAAAGGTCATGGGTCTATAGTCAGGAAGGAAGCTGTCTATCATTTATTAAAGCAGAGGGGAATACTAAAATTGTCTTTGACAACAGTTATAGAAATGACATTCAATATAGATACTGCCAAAATTGTCTTTAATGATGTACAAACATAAAGCCTGTATATTATTCAAAGAAATATGCAGAGATTTCTGGGAAATTCAGATTAAAATTTATGAACTTTGAGTTCTATGTTATGGCTCTACCCCTCACCTGCTAAGACAGCTCACATTGTGAAAAAACCCTCAGTTTTACAGTACAGACACAGAATCAAAGGATGCTGTGCTAAGGCACAAATGTTATTTGCCTCTTCTTCAGCCAGCAGGCAATCCCTGGAGAGGGTGTTGTAAGTAAGAAGGCTAGATAGAGGTGATGTTGAAGGGAAAAGCAATTGCTTCTGACTGCTAATGTTTAATCTGTCCCCTACAGAAATGAAAGCAGCCTTTTATCTTTGAGTAGAATAAGGTGATTTAGAAGGGGAACAAGATGACACCACAGCAGTTGATGCTGATGCCTTGGCAGTAAATTCAATTCAGCGCATGACTTATGCGAATTTCAAGACTGAGATAAACTTTACTAATGTAATGGCTTTTGGGGAATAGTTCAGAATTTCTTCTAAGTCTCTTAAACTGTTGCTGCTTTGCCTTTTTGACTCACATACTAGAGGTAGTGTTTGATCTGTTGCATTTAATGACTTACCATCATTTCTAGTATCTTCATAGAAGTATGCTCCCGGCTGAAACCTGACTCACAAGTTGAAGGGAAGTCATAATGTATTTTTTCCCCAAATGTGGGAACTTCATAATTCAATATAAAACAAAAGAGTAACACATACAGTGTAAACACTTTCATAAATGTCTGCTTCATAATCCATTTGTTTATTCATTTTATTATTCAAAAATTAATTTAATGTCTGTAAAATCTGGAGACTGTCTTGAATTTTAGTCAATTTGTATTGAATAATACAAACATAAGTATTCTAGTATGTTTAAAATACATTTGTTTTTATCTCATGACAGTACCACTGTGTATTTATGATTTTAATGCTCTTTTCCACAGTCCATTAACATGGAATCTTATGAAAAAATAATACTTACAACTTTAAATAGCAAAATTGTCCTAAAACAGTTTCACCACAGTCTAACCGAAATTTAATAAACTGCACATATTTAAAATATACAACTTGATGAGTTATGACAAATATATATGATATAATTTTGCTGTCTCCCACACAAAATCTCATCTTGAATTGCAACGACCATAACCCCATAATCCCCACATGTCAAGGGCTATACCAGGTGGAGGTAATTGAAGCATGGGGGTGGTTTCTCCCATGCTGTTCTCCTGATAGTGAGTGAGTTCTCATGAGATCTGATGGTTTTATACGTATGTATCTCGCATTCCCCCGGCTTGCTCTTCTCCTTCCTGCCGCCTTGTGAAGAAGGTGCTTTGCTTCCCATTTGCCTTCAATCATGATTGCTTATCCTCCGCCTTCTGCCTGAGGCATCCCCAGCCATGATGAACTGTGAGTCAATTAAATCTCTTTACTTTATAAATGACCTAGTCTAGGGCTTTTCTTTATAGCAGAATGAGAATGGACTAATAAAATATACAAACATGAAAATGTCACCATAATCACGAAAATGAGCATCATCCATCACATCAAATTTTCTTATTTCCAATATTCTCTGCTCTTTCTACTTCTAATCTTAAGAATGCTCTGCTCCTAATCTTGAGACCAAAATCAACCTCTCATCTACTTTCTGTTATGATGTATTAGTTTGACTTTTTAAGGATTTTATATCGATGGAATTATATACTATGTGCTTTCTTATTCTGCCTTTTATTCATTCGTTTTGAGATTCGTCTTTTTAAAATGTATATGAAGAGTTCATTCTTTTTTAATTGTCTAGACATATTCTATTGCGGGTTATTCCAGTTTGCTTATGCATTCACCTGTTAATAGACATCTGGGCTATTTCCAACTTTTGTATATCACAAATAAGCTGCTACAAACATTTGTGTAAAAGTATTTAAGGTCATATTTTTTTCACTTCTGTTAGCTTAATACCCAGCAGTAAAATGATGGGATTATAGAGATATAATCCAATATGTGTATGTTTAACTTTTTAAGAAATTTACAAAATGTGTTTTACAGTGCTCATACCAACTTTCATTCCTACTGGTAGTGTATGAGAGTTCCAGTTCTTCCATATCCTTACCAATGACTGAGATGGACAGACTTTTAAATTTCAGTCATTGTAAAATAGGTATTAAGTGATATCTCCTTGTGGTTTAATTTTTATATCCCTAATAAATAATGATGCTGAGCATCTATGTATGGGCAATGCTTGTGTCATATGTATGTCTTCATTGGTGAAGTGTCTGTTCAAACCTTTTGCTATGTCTACATTGAGGAAGCATATGTTCAAATTTTTATTTTGTGTGGTTTGATTTGGTATTATTGGGTTTTTGAGAGTTCTTTGCAAATTTTAGATGAAAGCTTTAATATTGTTTTTAGTATACAATATCTTAGTGTGTGGCTTTTTATTATTTTAACAGTATCATTTTAAACAGATGTCTTTAGTTTTAATGAAGTTCACTTTGGCAATTTGTTTTTTTTATGGATCATGTTTTTGGCTAACCCAAGGTAATACAATTTTCTTGTAAGTTTTCTTTTAAAATGTTTGTGACTTTGTATTTTATATTTAAAACTCTAGTCCATTTGCATTAAAATTTAATGTCTTTTGTATACAAAGATTTTTATTTTTGTTTATGTTTTTCCAATTGCTCCAGCACCATATGGTGAAAATAATATCCTTTCCCCATGATATTGCTTTTATACCTTTGTTGAAAATTAGCCATGTGTTTGTGATCTATCCTTGGACTCTCTATTCTGTTCACATGATTGATTTGTCCATCTTTATGATAATATTATACTGTTTTGATTACTATTGCTTTATTATAAATATTGAAATCAGGTAGTGCTAATATTCCAATTTTGTTCTTTTCAAAATTATTTTGGCTATTCTAGGTCTTTGCATTTTTGTATAAATTTTAAAATCACTTTTTCAATTTCTGTAAAAATAACTAGTAGGATTTTATTGGGAATACATTGACTTTAAAGACCAACTTAGATAGAATTGACACTGGTATGGTTGGGCTCTATGTCCCCACCCAAATCTCATGTTAAATTATAATCCGCAGTATTGGAGGAGGGACATGGCAGGAGGTGATTGAATCATGGGGGCCAACTTCCCCATTGCTGTACTTGTGATACAGAGTGACAGAGCGAGTTCTCATGAGATATGGTTGTTTAAAAGTGTGTAGCACTTCCTCCTTCTTTTTTTCTGAGATGGAGTCCCACTCTGTCGCCAGGCTGGAGTGCAGTGGTGGAATCTGGGCTCACTGAAACCTCTGCTTCCCGGGTTCAATAAATTCTCCTGCCTCAGTCTTCTGAGTAGCTGGGTTACAGATATGTACCACCATGCCCAGCTAATTTTTGTATTTTCAGTAGAGATGGGGTTTCACCATATTGGCCAGGATAGTCTCGATCCCTTGACCATGTGATCCACCCACCTCGGCTTCCCAAAGTGCTGGGATTACAGGCATGAGCCACCGTGCCCAGCCTAAAAGTGTATAGCACTTCCCTCTTACTTCTTTCTTTCTTCTGCTCCAGCCATGTAAGACATGTCTCCTTCCTCTTTGCCCTCCATCATTACTGTAAGTTTCCTGAGGACTCCACAGCCATGCTTCTTCTACAGTCTGTGGAACTGGGAGCCAATGAAACCTCTTTTCTTTATAAATTACCCTGTCTCAGATAGTTCTTTATAGTAGTATGAGAACAGACTAACACAGACATTTTAGCAAAATTGAGTCTTCCAATGTAGAAGCAAATTATATCTCCCTATTTATGTAGGAGTCTTTTAATTATCTCACCAATGTTTTCAATGTAAAGCTATTTTGTAAAAATTGTAAAAATCTATTCCCAAGAATTTAATATTTTGAATGCTATTTTAAATGATGTGTTGATTATATATATATATATATATACACACACACACACACACACACACACACACACATATATATATATATATATTTTTTTTTTTGAGTGTCTCATTCTGTGGCCTGGACTGGAGTTCAGTGGCATGATTGACTCTGGCTCACTGCAATCTCCACCTCCTGGATTCAAGCAATTCTGTCTCAGCCTCTCAAGTAGCTGGGATTACAGGTGCCTGCCACCACGCCCGTCTAATTTTGTATTTTGTATTGGAGACAGGATTTCACCATGTTGGCTGGGCTGTTCTCAAACTCCAGACCTCAAACGATCCACCTGCCTCGGCCTCTCAAAGTGCTGGGATTACAGGCATGAACCATTGTGCCCAGCCAAAATTTTAGTTTTTAATTGTTCATTGCTATCTATAAAAATGCAATTTATTTTTGTATATTGGTATTATATATTGTGATTTTATTAGTCATAGCTTTTTAGAGTAAATTCTATTGCATCTTTTACACAAAAAAAATGATGTCTGTGAATAAAAGCACTTTGTTTCTTCCTTTCTGAGCCAGATGCCTTTAATATTATGCATTTTATTACTTATTTTGCCTTAATAAATTGATTAAAAGTCCTGATGTTACGTTGAAGAAGTGGTGACAAAAATATATTTTTCTTATGTCTGATCTTTAGGGGAATGCATTCATTATTTTAATCATTTTGTGTGAAATTAGTTATAGGTTTCCTTAGATGCCATTCATCAGGGTAAGTTTACTTTCTAGTTTGCTAACATTTTCTTTTTTTAATTGAGAAGGAATGTTAGAATCTGTTAAGTGCTTTTTTCCATGTGTACTAAAGTATTCAAAGTATCTCTTTTTTAGTTTTTCAATGGGGCAAATTACATTGATTTTCAAATGTTAAAGTAACCTTGTGGGTTTGTTTGTTTGTTTGCTTTTTGAAGCAGAGTCTCACTCTTGTCGCCCAGGCTGGAGTGCAGTGCCCCAATCTTGGCTCACTGCAAACTCCGCCTCCCAGGTTCAAGCAATTCTCCGGCCTCAGCCTCCTGAGTAGCTGGGATTACAGGCCACCACACCTAGCTAATTTTTGTACTTTTAGTAGAGATAGGATTTTGCAATGTTGGCCAAGCTGGTCTCGAACCCTACCCTCAGGTGATCCACCTGCCTCAGCCTCCCAAAGTACTGGGATTACAGGCATGAGTACTGGGATTACAGGCATGAGTCACCACACCCAGCCGTAACCTTGTGTTTTTAAGATAAATCCTTAAATTTGGGCATGATGTTTTCTTGCTTTTTGTTTCCATTTATGTTTTTGCATCCATGTTCATGAGAGATTAGTACTACTTCCTTTTTGAATTTGGGAATCGATTGTATGGTGTTGATATTTTATTTTTCTCTAAAAGTTTAATAAGATTTACTAGTAAAACCATCTGGACCTGTAGTTTTCATTTTTTAGAAAGATTTTATGTAGAAATTCAATGTTTTCAGTATATGTAATCAGATTAGCTATTTCTTCTTGATCAAATTTTGGTAGTGTATATCCTTCAATGGATTGGCACATTTTCTCTGTGTTGTTGAATTTGTTGGCATAAATTTTTTCATAACATTGTCTATTATCATGTTAGTATACAAAGAATCTGTATTAAAGTCATCTTTCCTTATTGAGATTGAAATTTGTATATTATTTATTCATGATCAATCTTGCTAGAGGTTCACTAATTCTGCTTATCTTCTCCAATAGTATTTTTTTCACTAATTTTTCTATTTTTTCTTTTCTATTTCATTATTTCTAGCTTTCATTTTTTAATATTTTCAATTTACTTATTTAACATCTAATTTTTTTTCTTTTTCTAGTTTCTCAGGTAGAATTTATTAATTTTATGCCTTTCTTATTTTCGACATAGTCCTTAAGTACCATAAATTTTTTCTCTAAGCATCACTTTTGTGTCACCTCACAAGTTTTGCCGTTTTTCATTTTTGTTCAGTGAAAACTACTAATTTGCTCTTTGATTTCTTCTTTGATCCTTAGGTTATTTAGAAGTATCTGAGAAATTTCCATAAATGATTACTTTTTTATTTCTAATTTAACTCGACGTGTTCAAAGAATGTACGTTGTATGATTTGGGTCTTTGAAATTTATTAAGATTTATACTGTGGCCCAGAATATGGTATATTTTATGTGTGTCTGAAAGGAATGTATATTCTGTTACTGTTAAATGGAATACTCTGTCAATTAAAACAATTTGGCTGATAGTGTTGACCAAATTGTAAATATCCTTACTGATTGTCTCTCTACTTGTTGTGTTAATTATGAATAAAGGGGCATTAAAGCACCTAAATATAATTGTAGATTTGTCTTTTTCTCCTTGAAATTCTGTAAGTTTTGCTTTATGTGTTTTGAAGGTCTGTTATGTGAATAAACATTTTGATAAAATGATCTCCTTTATTCTTGGCAATTTTTTTTTTCTGAAATCTACTTACTGTTCTGAAAATATAGCCACTCAAGATTTCTTAAGATTAAGTTTAGCATGTTTTTCTCTTTTCATAATTTTACTTTTAACCTATTTGTGTTTTACATTTGAAGTTATTTTCAAGTTTATTTTTGATGCACTGCACACATACAGGGTTTGCTTTTTTTAACCAGTCTGACAATCTGTCTGCATTTTTTTTTTTTTTTTTTTAGACGGAGTTTTACTCTTGTTGCCGAGGCTGGAGTAGAGTGGCACAATCTTGGCTCACTGCAACCTCTGCCTCACAGGTTCAAGTGATTCTCCTCCCTCAGCCTCCCAAGTAGCTGGGATTATAGACACCTACCACCACGCCTGGCTAATTTGTGTATTTTTAGTACAGATGCGGTTTCACCATGTTGGCCAGGCTGGTCTCAAACTCCTGACCTCATGATCATCCTGCCTCCGCCTCCCAAAGTGCTGGGATTACAGGTGTAAGCCACCGCACCCAGCTGACAATCTCTGCTTTTACAGTCATGTGACAATTAATGACGGGAATACATTCTGAGAAATGCATCACCAGGCAACTTTATTATTGTGCAAAAATCATAAAGTATACTAACCTAACCCCAGATGATATAGCTTAGTACATGCCTAAACGATATGGTACAGCCTATTGCTCCTAGCTTACAAACCTGTATAGCATGCTACTCTACTGAATGCTGTAGGCAACTGTGACACTATAGTAAGTATCTGTGTATCTAAAACTATCTAATCATAGAAAAGGTATAGGAAAATTTGTTATTATGATCTTATAGGACCACCATCACATACACAATCCATTCTTTACCTTGTGTGAAACTTTGTTTTGTGGCACAGGACTGTATTTGTGTTTAGTCATTTAATTTATTTCAATTATTCATATGACTGGGTTTAAATCTGTCTTCTTGCTGTCCCCTTTTTACTCTGTTGCCCCTTTTCTTTTTTTCTGCTTTATTTTGGATTAGTAAATATAGCCAGTCAGTTGCAAAGACTTCTTAATTCTGCACACGCAGTGCCTCTCATACAATCCCACTGGCTCTATTTCTATAGTTTTCCATACAAATTATCTTTCTCTTGATTAACTTTATTGAGGTTTTTGGGCTTTCTGATTAAAAATTTTCTTTCCAATGTACTTTCCTTTTTCTTCTTTCAAGAAGAATAATTTCAAATAATGTATCAGTCTTTTGTGTTATAATATTTATTACTCAAATTTGCTAGTTTGTAATTCACTATAATTTATCAAACTTACATTGAATTTTATTCTATTATTTTCTTTCTCATGGTTGCTTCTGAATCTTAGCTTACTGTGTTTACTTGGCTGTTTTAAATTATGTAATTTCTTTCCCCTCATTTCATCTATACTACCACTGCCTTCCCTACCAACATGTCTAAAAATTTCCTGGAGCCTTATTTGATAGTGCTATCTAGAATAAATATTTCCACATCCTAAGTTATGATCATGCTAAATATTACATTTTTGTTTTTATATTTTATATTTCCTATTAGACTGCAGGGTAATATTATTCTTCAATGCTTTTTACTAAGTACTTACTAAAGGATTTACATATAGTAGTCTCTCAGTGAAAATGTAAAAATAAATCAGATAAATAAGTTAATCAGTGATATGGTGTAAGAGCCACCCCATTCCATATATAACAAACACACACACATAAGCATTCTCATTACATTTTAGGATACCTCTGCTTGGATACTTCCGGTGATGGAATAAGTTCATCTAGGTAATTTTCCATTCTGTTGCTGGACTATCCTACTTACCTAAATTTTTTTATTTTAATAATCTAAAATCTGGCCTTTAAAACTTAGTTGCTAAAAATTATAAGACTAGTAGTAACAATTGTTTCAGAATTTTGTATTAAATTGTAGCTTATAAAATATTTTTACATAAATAAATTTCAATAATTTCCCTGAAGATACACAGAATGAATATACCTTTTACTCTGTTTTTCTGTCTCATATATTGCCACTCTTCCCTAATTATCAACCATGAGCAAAGCTCTTCTAATTACTTTTTTTCTAAACTTAGCATTAAAACCTGTTTTGGATATGTCAGAGAAGGGGTTAACATTGGTTAGCTAGAAATAGCTCATATAAGTGGAATTTCAGTAAGCACTGTTATTCTAAAAACAGGAAAAAGACAAAATCAATTGAAAAATTAAATAAGATAATTCACATAAATCTCTTAGTAGAATATCACATATCTTTTTAAGGAGAAGATCCATGAGATAAATTATTATTATTATTGTTAACACAAATATTAATAAATATTTATGGTGTGTATAGGAAAAATTGTCAGCACCTCTGACAACCAAATATAGTTAAAATAATGTATGTATATGAAAATATTCTATAATAATTATAAAAATTGCCAAGAACCTCATAACAGAGAGATAGAAAATATACTACATTTGTTTTTAAAATCATGTATATGTTTTCTTTTATAATTTGAAACGATTTTTATTTGACTGTTAAATATCTATTTTGGTTGTCTTTCATTTTACACATATCAATTTATTCTGAGCCTAAGCCTTCCTGGCCCTCTTCTTTCAGATTCACAAATCTTGCTATTTTTGTCCTTTAACAGGACTTTAGTTCATATACTATATTAGCCTATGCCATATCCAATCTAATTAGTGACCTTCTTGTGCATTTATATTAATTTATATGACTACATTTATTCTTACTTTCAAGTAAAAAAAATTCAAGATTATTTTTGGAATAAAATTATTGGATCATTTATTCTTAACGATTTCTATTCTTAAACATCCTTACCCCTTTGATAACCAGTCCCACCAATACCAATGACTTACTGACAGTACCACAAGCTAGGGATAATGTAATCTGTGTATGTAATATATAATAGTCTGTGTCTTTGTCTGTGTCTGTGTGTGTGCGTGGGGAGGGGGGTGCTTAAAATAATCCCACAAGTGATTTTGATAAACTTTTTTTTTTAGATGTATCATCACAAATTTATTCAAGTAATATAATTTGCAAGTTTTATTTTTTTAACTAATGGAAATAAAGTATAATAATAAAAAATAATTTAAAAAAATTCACTTCCTCACACTCAGTGTTGCATCAATCATTTGTAAACATTTTGACTTGTGTTTAAATTTTATATTTTTCCAGGTGGATATACCACTTGTATAATGTGTGAAAATATGAGAATTTATAGTTACTTTGGCAAAAGTATAGGTCAAATCTTGATAAACTTACCTTCAACCCCCATTGAGACTGCTCCTTAAGAACTCCCATCTATCGGAAACATTTAATTTGCAGGTATTGGCTGTGGAACACTAGAGAGGTGGAAATGGTCCTTGGACTTATCAAATGAGCTAGGTTAGAGGCCTTGCTCCATCATTTACAAATCTTGCGATCCAAGACCGTCACTTAGGCTTTCTCACTTCCCTTCCTTGATTTTAAAAGACCGATAAAATATCTCATAACAACCTTGCCAGGATAAAATGAGTTAATACCAAGGCCTCTATAAGATAAAAAGAGTTATATAATCACAGGCATGGATATTACTCTTATTTCTTTTAACTTTGAAGTGTGCTTACTTAACATTAAGAGCTCCTTCACACTAGGCTCTCTCAGCTCTTTCGTTATTTTGAAATGTAATGTTACAGGCTCTTTTTCAGATTTTTTCACATTATTGATTATTTCCAATTGGGTCTTCCTCATTGGTCAAAGATCAAGTCTGCATTCATGTTTGTGTCTAAAGATTGATGCACAATGGAAAAGTTTGTAGAATGTAGGCTAATCCCTATTATGATAAAAGTCAGGTCACCAAAGAATGCATTTGGAAGAAGTTCAAAAGTTATTTTCTCAGCCGGAAGCAGTAGCTCATGCCTGCAATCTCAACACTTTGGGAGGCTGAGGTGGGTGTATTGCTTGAGCCCAGAAATTTGAGGCCAGCCTGTACAACATGGTGAAACCCTGTTTCTTCAAAAACAAAAACAAAAACAAAAAAACAAAAATTACCTGGGCATGCTGGTGCACTCTTGTAAGCCCAACTACTCCAAAGCTGAGGCAGGAGAATTGTTTGAGCCCAGGAGGCAGAGGCTGCAGTAAGCTGAGATCACATCACTGCACTCCAGCCTGGGGGAGAGAGTGAGACTCTCTCTCTCTCTCTCTTTGTCTCTCTCTCTCTCTCACACACACACACACACACAAACACACACCCGAAAGAAAGGAAGAAAGAAAGAAGGAAGGAAGGAAGGAAGGAAGGAAGGAAGGAAGGAAGGAAGGAAGGAAGGAAAGGAAGGAAGGAAGGAAGGAAGGAAGGAAGGAAGAAAGAAAGAAAGAAAGAAAGAAAGAAAGAAAGAAAGAAAGAAAGAAAGAAAGAAAGAAAGAAAGAAAGAAAGAGAAAGAAAGAGAAAGAAAGAAAGACACGAAGGAAGGAAGGAAGGAAGGAAGGAAGGAAGGAAGGAAGGAAGGAAGGAAGGAAGGAAGGAAAAGAAGGAAGGAAGGGAGGGAGGGAGGAAGGAAGGATGGAAGGAAGGGAGGGAGGAAGGAAGGATGGAAGGAAGGAAGGAAGGAAGGGAGGGAAAGAAGGAAGGAAGGAAGAAGAAAAAAGAGAAAGAGGAAATAAAAAGAAAGAAGAAAGAGAAAGAAAGAAAGAGAAAGAAGAAAGAAAAAGAAAGAAAGAGAAAGAAGGAAAGAAAAAAGGAAAGAAAGAAAAGAAAGAAAGAAAGAAAGAAAGAAAGAAAGAAAGAAAGAAAGAAAGAAAGAAAGAAGGAAAGAAAGAAAGAAAGAAAGAAAGAAAGAAAGAAAAGTATTTTGTCACAACTGTGAAGGATACTATAGGTAAAGGCATCCCTAGAGAATATGACAGACATGATTTTTTTTTAAATGATCATTAAGTGCCCTCAAAAATCCTCTACATTATCTTAAGCATATGAAAATTATTGAAATAACAGGTGTTGTGATAGGAGTAGAGACTCCAAGAAACATAGAGAGTACAAATTAAAAGCATATTAAAATTAAATGTGGTAAATAAAAATAGGTCAACATACAATAAGGTTATTTAATATAAACTTAAAACAAGCAGAATGATTTTTTAAAATACATAACATAACAATGCTGGTTAAAATTCCTCAATGGCTTCCACTGCATTTAGAATGAAGGTCCAACAGTTGGACTCTTTGTTGTTTAAAATGATTTCGTGTGTGTGTGTGTATGTGTATGTGTTTGTGTGTGAAAGACTGTGTGTATGTATATATTCTATGAGTTCTCTACTTTATTTTCATAATTAGAAAATATATTTAATAGTTTAAGTCAATAAGCATTCAATAAATGTCTATTATTTGTATTTTCCATTTCAATAGTTTTGGGGAAACAAGTGTTTTGGATTTTATGGAAAAGTTCTTTAGTGGTAATTTCTGAGATTTTGGTGCACCTATCACCCAAGCAGTGTACACTGTACCCAAAGTGTATTCTTTTGTCTCCCCACTCCCAATCCTTTCCCTGAGTCCCCAAGATCCATTAATAAATGTCTTTTTTTAATTGATAAACTCATAATGGGCCTTTGACATTTTAGAGACTTAAAAATAATTATTAACTATTGTTCTTTTAAGTATAGTTTATTTTTTAGTTAAAAAATAAAGTCTGTCAATAACCAAATTAAATTTGATAATGGAAATGACATTAATTTTTTATGCTTAAAATGCTATTTATTTGATGGAATACAAACATGTACATGTAGACATATATGTATTTACATGCATATATAAATCCTCAGCAATTAAAAAGCTATTTTGGAAGTCTAATATCTAGTAACTTCTCCATGCATTCTTGTTTCTTTATTTCTGTTTTCTTCATCTTTCTTCAAAATAGCATGACTTTGTGATAATTGTAAAAATGTCCCAGTTAGGAATTCTAGAAATTGCATTTCAATATTACATTTTTCATGGATAAGTGTAGGAAACTGTTTCCCATCTCCAATTAGTAGATGATTATTTGAAAAATCAGTAGGATTTAAATTTTAATAATGGTTGTAATAGATGCAGAGTTCTCAGAAATAATGATAATATGACAACTTGCTATGCTCAAGTCCTGTGTTATCTAATGAATGCATGTGAAGAGCTTTCTGGCCCTTCTACACTCTGTTGTTAATAAGAATATCTAGGGAACTAAGCAAAACTAATAAATCTTATATTTATTGTTTTTTGTCTTTAAAAAAATAAAATTAATTAGAAGAAATTGAGGGATAAGACTTAAGGAAAACATATGAATATAACAAAGTCGGAATAAAGAATCCATGCTGGCAGATGAAAGCACTCAAGGAGTTAAAAATAATTAAAAGTGACATATCTTAAAGCTGTGGCCTTTCACCCAAGGCTTAAGCCTAATTATACTTCGTAATCTATTTTAATAATGACTAACCCATGTTTTCAAAAATATCACAAGTTTTTCGTAAACATGAAGCCCTGGTTGTAGTGTGGTTTCTAATTCATCTACTAATTATCAGAAAATATTGATATAAGAAACCCAAAAGCTCATATCATTCTTAGTTATAATTGCCTATCACATGAATATGGTTCAAATGTAATGGATGAGAAAGGATTATAACTATTATTAATATGATTGTTATTTGGATGGCATAATTATAATAACTTTACCTTTACTCTCAAATTAGCTATTTATGAGAAGTGTAGAGAATGGTTCTCACAACTAGAAATATTTCTTAAGATAGAGAATTTAGAGAAAATATTTATTTTTTTCTCTATTTTTCATCTCCCTTTTGCTGCTAAATTACCAAGCATGTTAAAATCTTATCTTCTCTGACTCTTGTTTTAAAGCAAACTCTTTACTATTTTAAAAGATTAACAATGTCCCAGATAGATTTATTATTCCTTCAGTATAGAGCATCACTCTGTTGCCATGTTTTACACTTCCAATTTCAATTTATTTCCTCACCTCAGGGTAACCTCAGATCTTAGATTAATGTCATTTGATAACAGAGTACAATTCTGCATGACATATTCTCAGTTGCCATAGACAATGCTTTGATGAACGCCTTTAAAGTAGAATAAATCTCTAATGCTATAAAACAAATGGCCTTGTATACTTTTGCAACAATAATGAATACTTTTCAGGGGTAAAAATGTCAACAAAAATTTCCAAAGGCAATGAAAATAGGACAGTGGTAGTGTTTTTCTCTGTATTAGATGCATCAGGACTATTGTAACTTGTTCCCACTGATGCCATCTTTCTTGGAGATAACAGAGATGAAGGTGCAAATGATGAATGCATGTGCACATATTCAAGTCCATTTTTCAGGCATCAATCCTGCAAGAATACTGGGCATTCCTTAATTAGGTAGATTTTACTTCTGAGGATTAGAAAAAATCCCAGTAATTTACACCATTAAGTTAGAGTTCTATTATATTTTGAGCCGATTATGATAAAGTAATATTCTTTATGAGAGTTGTTCATCAAAATGAAATTTTAAATAACAACAATACTGGTTTTCCACTGTAGTAATTGAAATTATTTTTATGTTGACATGTTTAAGTGATATTCAAATGATCAAGAAAACAACCTTAATTGCATGTCACTCTAATTTTGATATCATAGCCATGCTCTGTGAAATTCTGTTTTTTCAAAGAAGAGATAACATGTTCTCAAATAGTACAAAACTTAATAGTTTAAATCAAAGGAAGAATAGTTTAATTCAAAATAAAAATTTAAAATCAGAATAGTACTAAAGAGCAAGATTCTAATTCAAGGTATTTCAAATCCTAACAAGGTACTGCGTTGGTGATATGCATGTAATTCAAGTTTGTGTTAGTAAAACCTAACAGTGCTGGACAAGAACAGATGTACGATATTTATGTTTGTTTGGGTCCATCTATCTTTCTAGCTTTATTTCTGGAAATAATTTTTAATAATTTTTTTATTAAACATTGTCATGGTATCACTATTAAGTTTCCTCATCAATTTTTAGGTATAAAATTTCTTTGTAGTTATTGATTGGCATATACACACACATACACATATAAATATATATATTTATATAGACACTTACATGAACCCAAACAATCTGTATGTCAGCTTGGAACTCCTCAGAGGCTACTTCAAAAGCATATGTAGTAGAACCTTCAGTCTCATCTGGTTGACCTCTCCTGTCTAGGCATATAGAAGACCGTCCTTCCCAGACTACTTGTAGTTAGATAGTGAGAGGTGAAGCCAGTTGGGCTTCTGGGACAGGTGGAGACTTGGAGAACTTTTGTATCTAGCGAAAGCATTGTAAACGCACCAATCAGCACTCTGTGTCTAGCTAAAGGTTTGTAAATGCACCAATTAGCACTCTGTCAAAACCGACCAATCAGCTCTCTATAAAATGGACGAATCAGCTCTCTGTAAAATGGACCAATCAGCAAGATGTGGGTGGAGCCATATAAGGGAATAAAAGCAGGCCACCTGAGCCAGTAGTGGCAACCCGCTTGGGTCCCCTTCCATGCTGTGGAAGTTCGTTCTTTCGTTCTTCACAATAAATCTTGCTGCTGCTCACTCTTCGGTTCTGTGCTGCCTTTAAGAGCTGTAACCCTCACCATGAAGGTTTGCAGTTTCACTCCTGAAGCCAGTGAGACTATCAACCCACCAACAGGAATCAACCACTCCAGACAGGAGGAACAAACAACTCTGGACACACCACCTTTATGAACTGTAACATTCACTGCAAAGGTCTGCAGCTTCACTCATGAAGCCAGTGAGACTACGAACCCACTGAGAGGAACAAACAACTCCAGACATGCCACCTTTAACAGTTGCAACACTCACTGTGAAGGTCCATGGCTTCACTCCGGAAGTCAACGAGACCAAGGACCCACCAGAAGGAAGAAACTGTGGACTTGTTCGAACATCAGAAGGAACAAACTCTGGACACACCATCTTTAAGAACTGTAGCACTCACCATGAGGGTCCATGGCTTCATTCTTGAAGTCAGCAAGACCAAGAACCCAGCAATTTCAGACACATTTTGGTGACCATGAAGGGACTATCTCCTATGGCCAAGCAGTGAGACTATCACCTATCACCAAGCGTTGAGTACCACTGAATCCCTTTCACTTGCTATTCTGTCCTATTTTTCCTTAGAATTCAGGGGCTAAATACCAGGCATCTGTTGGCCAGTTAAAAGTGATTAGCATGGCCGCTGGACTAAAGACATAGGTGTCAGGTTTTCTGGGAAAGGGCTCTCTAACAACCCCCAGCTCATCGGAGTGGGGAGCGTTGGTTTGCCTGGAACCAGCTTCCACTTTTCCTATACTTCTGGGCTGAGCCAAGCGTTGACAGAGGAAAGCCATTCAGCTCTGGGGTCCCAACAACAAGTTGGTTGACCCTGCGTCCATAAGCAGAACTCTCAAAGTCATGTCACCCAAGCGAGACTTGCCCACCTATCCTACCTATCCTGACCCTTGCGCACTGGGTCCTAACCCCTGCCAGACAAACTTCCTCTTGCCTCTCTTCTCCAAGGCTAGCCTCGCTTCTAAAAACCACTCCCTGTCTCTGGTGCTTTTCTAGTTTCTCCTATAAGAATGATTTCTAGTATAAACTTCAGGACTCTGTTACCTTCTTTAGGCACCCAGGCTCACCAATCAGAAAGACATAATTTTTGCCCAAAGCCCCATCATCGGGGACACTATCTGGAATTTTAGGATCCCTCCTTAGACAAGCAGGACTAACAAAAGCTATTCCTGAAGCTAGGATATGGGGAGCCCCAGAAATTGTATCCTTCCTATTTATATAAGTGAGGACAAAAGATGTCACTCTTCCAACCCTGGAGATTCCTTCCCTCCCTCAGGGAATGGCCCTCCACTTCATTATGGGGGCATACCATCTTTATAGGACATGGGTAAGGTCCCAGTACTAAAAGGAGAATGTTTAGGACTCTAACAGGTTTTCGAGAATGCGTCAGTAAGGGCCACTAAATCCGACCTTCCTCAGTCCTCCCTGTGGTCTGGGAGGAAAACTAGTGTTTCTACTGCTGCGTTGGTGAGCGCAACTATTCCAGTCAGCAGGGTTGTGGGTTCTTGGGCAGGAGTTATTTCTGCTGCTGCATCGGTGAGTGCAACTATTCTGATTAGCAGGGTCCAGGGACTGTTGTGGGTTCTTGGGCGGGGGAGAAACAAAACAAACCAAAACCATGGGCAGTTTTGTCTTTCAAATGGGAAACACTCAGGCATCAACAGGGTCACCCTTGAAATGCATCCTAAGCCATTGAGACCAATTTGACCCACAAACCCTGAAAAATAGGTGGCTCGTTTTTTTTTTCTGCACTATGGCCTGGCCCCAATATTCTCTCTCTGATGGAGAAAATGGCCATCTGAGGGAAGTATAAATTAAAATACCATCCTGCAGCTTGACCTTTTCTGTAAGAGGGAAGGCAAATGGAGTGAAGTGCCTTATGTCCAAATTTCTTTTCATTCAGGGAGAATACACAGCTATGTAAAGCTTGCAATTTATATCCCACAGGAGGACCTCTCGGCTTACCCCCATATCCTAGCCACCTGATAGCTCCCCTTCCTATTAATTATAATCTAATCCTCCTTTAATCTCTCCTGCCCAGAAGGAAATAAGCAAAGAAATCTCCAAAGGACCACAAAAACCAACAGGCTATCAGTTATATCCCCTTCAAGCTGTAGGGGGAGGGGAATTTGGCCCAACCCAGGTATATGCCCCCTTCTCCCTCTCTGATTTAAAGCAGATCAAGGTAGACCTGGGGAAGTTTTCAGATGATGCTGATAGGTACATAGATGTCCTACAGGTTCTAGGGCAAACCTTTGATCTCACTTGGAGAGATGTCATGCTATTGTTAGATCAAACCCTGTCCTTTAATGAAAAGAATTCAGCTTTAGTTGCAGCCCAAGAGTTTGGAGATACTTGATATCTTAGTCAAGTAAATGATAGAATAACAGCTGAAGAAAGGGACAAATTCCCTACCGGTCAACAAGCCGTCCCCAGTATGGATTCCCACTGAGACCTTGACTCAGATCATGGGGACTAGAGTCATAAACATCATTTGACCTATGTTCTAGAAGGACTAAGAAGAATTAGGAAGAAGCCCATGAATTATTCAATGATGTCTACCATAACTCACGCAAAGGAAGAAAATCCTTCTGCCTTCCTCGAGCAACTAAAATTGCTCTCCTGTCACCCGAGTCACTCAAGGGTCAGTTGATTCTAAAAGATAAGTTTATTACCCAATCAGCTGCAGGTATCAGGAGAAAGGACCAAAAGCAAGCCCTGGGCCCTGAACAAAATCTGAAGGTATTCTTAAACGTTGCAACCTTGGTGTTCTATAATAGGGACCAAGAGGAACAGGCCCAAAAGGAAAAGTTAGATCAGAGAAACGCCACAACCTTAGTTATGACCCTCAGACAAACAAACCTTGGTGATTCAGAGAGGGCAGAAAATGGAGCAGGCCAATCACCCTCTAGGGCTTGTTATCAGTGTGGTTTACAATGAAACTTTTAAAAAAATTGTTCAATGAGAAACAAGCTGTCGCCTCATCCATGTCTGCTATGCTGGGGCAATCCCTGGAAGGTGCATTGCCCTCAGGACAAAGATTCTCTGGGCCAGAAGCCCCCAACCAGATGATCCAACAACGGGAATGAGGATGCTTGGGGAAGTGCCAGCTCATGTCATCACACTCACTGACCCCTGGGTATGTTTAACCATTGAGGATGAGGAAATTAACTTTCTCCTGGTCACTGGTACAGCCTTCTCAGTGTTAATCTCCTGTCCTGGAAGACTGTCCTCAAGGTCCATTACCATCCGAGGAATCCTGGGACAGCCTGTAACCAGTTATTTCTCCCACCTCCTCAGTCGTAATTTGGAGACTTTACTCTTTTCACATGCCTTTCTTGTTATGCCTGAAAAGTCCCACAGCCTTGTTAGGGAGGGATATATTAGCCAAAGCTGGAACTATTATCTACATGAATATGGGGAAAAGTTACCCATTTGTTGTTCCCTAACTAAAGAGGGAATCAACCCTGAAGTTTGGGCATTAGAAGGGCAATTTGGAAGGGCAAAAAATGCACCCCTACCCCCAGTCCAAATCAGGTGAAAAGACCCCACCCCTTTTCCTTATCAAAGGCGATATCCCTTAAGGCCTGGAGCTCATAAAGGATTACAGGATATTGTTAAACATTTAAAAGCTCAAGGCTTAGTAAGGAAATGCAGCAGTCCCTACAACACCCCAATTCTAGAAGTACAAAAACCAAACACTCAGTGGAGACTAGTGCAAGATCTTAACCCATCAATGAGGCAGTAATTCCTCTATATCCAATTGTACCCAAAACCTATACCCTGCTCTCTCAAACCAGAGAAAGCAGAATGGTTCACAATTCTGGACCTCAAGGATGACTTCTTCTGTATTCCCCTACACTATGACTCCAAGTTTCTCTGTGCTTTTGAGGATCTCACAGACCACACATCCCAACTTACGTGGACCGTTTTGCCCCAGGGGTTTAGAGATATCCTCATCTCTTTGGTCAGGCAATGGCCCAAGATCCAGGCCACTTCTCAAGCCCAGGCACTCTGGTCCTTCAGTATATGGATGATTTACTTTTGGCTACCAGTTCAGAAGCCTCATGCCAGGAGGATACTCTAGATCTCTTGAACTTCCTAGCTAATCAAGGGTACAAGGTGTCTAGGTCGAAGGCTCAGCTTTGTCTACAACAGGTCAAATATCTAAGCCTAACCTCAGAAGGACCAGGGCCCTCATCAAGGAATGAATACAGCCTATACTGGATTATCCTCACCCTAAGACATTTAAAACAGTTGTGGGGGTTCCTTGGAATCACTGGCTTTTGCTGACTATGGATCCCCGGATACAGCGAGATAGCCAGCCCCTCTATACTCTAATCAAGGAGACCCAGAGGGCAAATACTCATCTAGTAAAATGGGAACCAGGGACAGAAAAAACCTTCAAAACCTTAAAGTAGGCCCTCGTACAAGTTCCAGCTTTAAGCCTTCCCACAGGACAAAACTTATCTTTATGCATCACAGAGAGAACAGGGATAGCTCTTGGAGTCCTTATTCAGACTCATAGGACAACCCCACAACCAGTGGAATACCTAAGTAAGGAAATTGATGTAGTAGCAAAAAGCAGAAGGAAAGCATCGGGCAGATGCTGAGGCCAAAATTGCTGCCATGCGGAACCTCCCATTAGAAATACTTATGAAAGGACCCTTGGTATGGAACGACCCCCTCCAAGAGATTAAGCCCCAGTATTCCCCAACTGAAACAGAATGGGGACTTTCACAGGGGCATAGTTTTCTCTCCTTGGAGTGGTTGGCAACAGAAGAAGGAAAGGTACTTATACCCAAAGTCAGTCAGTGGAAAATACTTAAACCCTCCACCAAACTTTTCATATGGGTATTGAAAATGCTCATCAAATGGCCAAATCCCTATTTACAGGGCCAAATCTCCTCTGGACCATCTGACAGGTAGGCAAAGCCTATGAGGTGTGCCAAAGGAATAATCCCTTACTCCATCATAAGGCTCCTTTGGGGGAACAAAGAATAGATCACTATCCTGGAGAGGACTGGCAGTTAGACTTCACCCATATGCCTAAGTCAAAGGGATTTCAGTACCTGTTGGTCTGTGTCGATACCTTTACAAATTGGATAGAAACTTTCCCCTGCAGGACAGAGAGGCTTAGGAAGTGATTAAAGTCCTAATTTATTAAATAATTCCTAGATTTGGGCTTCCCCAAAGTTTACAGAGCAACAATGGTCCAGCTTTTAAAGCCACAATAACTCAGGGAATTTCCAGGGCGCTAAGGATATGATATCACATTCACTGAGCCTGGAGGCCACAATCTTCGGGGAAGATCCAGAAGGCAAATGAAACACTCAAGAGGCACTTAAGGACACTAACACAAGAAACTCATCCCCCATGGCCTACTCTTTTGCCCATGGCCTTGTTGAGAATCCAAAATTCTCCCCCAAAATGGGGCTCAGTCCGTATGAAATGTTGTATGGACGACCTTTTCTCACCTCCTACTTGATCAGGAAATGGCCAACTTGGTCAAAGATATAACTTCTTCGGCAAAATATCAACAAAACTTTAAAAACCTAACTGAAGGATGTCACAGAGAAAAGGGAACAGAGTTGTTTCAACTAGGAGGTCTAGTGTTGGTCAAATCTGTCCCCTCTACCTCCCCATCTATGGACTCTTTGTGGGAAAGAGCATACTCGGTAATCCTCTCTACCACCACTGCAGTTAAGGTGGCAGGAGTGGAATCTGGAAATCCCCTGAGGAACTTGTGGGACTGTCAGCTCAGGAGTCCTAACATCAGCCAGACCAGCCTTGATTACCAGCGAACTGTTGGAGGACTTGCATCTCCTATTTCGGAAGGAAACATCCCAGACTAAAAAGGCTCCTATCACTGATCCTGAAGAAAAACCCCTTCTTCCTTAAAAAAGATAAGTGAAAACCTACATAATCTTTATCTTTAACACCTCTCCTTACCCCTTTAATGGAACCCTAATCACATGAACCTTCTTTGTATCTTCCTTTCTTTTGACAGCAATTTACTCCTACCTTTAACTCAGACTGGATAAAATGATCTCGTCTTCCAGAGCACCCTCTTTACCTTCCTATTTACTCTTTGCCTATGTATCCCTCCTGCTTCCTTGGATACCTCATACAATCACCCCTCTCCTTCCACTAGCTCCTAATTACCTCTACCAGACTCTCAACTTAACCCACTCTCTATCGAACCAGTCTAATCCTTTCTGGGCAAATGACTGTTGGCTTTGTATCTCTCTATCAACCTATGCTGACATTGCCACTCTCATTCCTGCAAAAAACGGAGTCTTTACCAACTTAACCTACCACCCTCGTTATGGAGGAAAAGACATTTTCCGACTTCTAAATATGCAATCATTAGCTGACTTCCCCATCTCTGATAGGACCAAGTATACCCTAACAGGATGTGCAATCCAACTTTTACGTTCTTACATTTCCGATCTCATCTATTACACAAGCAATGAAAAGCCCATACATGGCCTTGTAATTATGAATACCATCTTAATTTTCCAAACCCCTTTATGTATCCAATGCAACCTATTATCAGGTCTGCCCTGGGGCACCTACTACTCCATCAGTGTAATTACACCCTAAAACTTCAAGCCCCAACTGATCATAGTAACTTCGGAGTCACCCAAACAGCTCCATTCAGACAGCTTGTCTGCTTCTCAGAGCCCCCCAAAATCATCACCTCCTCCCTGCTTAACAAACAGTCCAGGTTTTATAATGGCAAATATACTCCCTAGATGACCATTCATCCCTAGAACCCCTGCAGCAGCGACTCCACCTCTAGTGAATGCTTTCTCATCCCCTCTTTCTATCACTGTCTCGAATGGTTCCTAGTAGATACAAAATGGTTTTTTCTCCAATGGGAAAATAGTTCTATTTTCAGGAAGCCACTCAGTTGACTCCCAACACCCCTTTCCAGCCTCTCACTGGAGCTACCTTGCAAGTACTCTAGGAGTATGGGAAAATGAAAACAACAAATTCACACACCTTTTTAACATACACAACCAGTTATGTCTACTCAGTCAAGGTATATTCTTCTTAAGTGGAACATTGACCTATATCTCCCTCCCCACTAACTGGACAGGCACCTGCACCTTAGGCTTTCTAAATCCCAACATTAACATTGCCCCAGGAAATCAGACCTTATCAGTACTCCACGAAGCTCAAGTCCATCAATGCAGAGCCATACAACTAATACTTGCTAGGAACCAGAATAGCCAGGTTATCTACTTCATTATCCTACTACCACACACTCTCAAAGGATTACTCAGACATTTCCCACGAAATAACAAAATCTATCCTTACTTTGCTATCCTAAATAGACTATTTGGCAGCAGTGACTCTCCAAAACCACCGAGACCTAGACCTCCTCACTGCTGAGAAAGGAGGACTCTGCACCTTCTTAGGGGAAGAGTCTTGTTTTTGCACTAACCAGTCAGGGGTAGTATGAGATGCCACCCAGCGTTTACAGGAAAAGCTCCTGAAATCAGACAATGCCTTTCAAACTCTTATACCAACCTCTGGAGTTGGGCAACATGACTTCTCCCCCTTCTAGGTCCCGTGGTAGTCATCTTGTTGTTACTCGCCTTTGCACCCTGTATTTTTAACCTGCTTGTCAAATTTGTTTCCTCTAGAATCGAGGCCATCAAGCTACAGATCGTCTTACAATTGGAACCCCAAATGAGCTAAACTAACAATTTCTACCAAGGACCGACCTGCTGGCCCTCCCACTGGCCTAAAAAGTTCCCCTCTGGAGGACAATACAACTGCAGGGCTCCTTCTTCACTCTTATCCAGGAGGAAGTAACTAGAATGGTCATTGGCCAAATTCCCAACAGCAGTTGGGGTGTCCTGTTAGAGGGGGGATTGAGAGGTGAAACCAACTGGGCTTCTGGGATGAGTGGGGACTTGGAGAACTTTTATGTCTAGCTAAAGGATTGTAAATGCGCCAGTCAGCACTCTGTGTCTAGCTAAAGGTTTACACACCAATCAGCACTCTGTGTCTAGCTAAAGGTTTGTAAACACTAATCAGCATTCTGTCAAAATGAACCAATCAGCTCTCTGTAAAATGGACCAATCAGTTCTCTGTAAAACGGACCAATCAGCAGGATGTGGGTGGGGCAAGATAAGGGAATAAAACAGACCACCCAAGCCAGCAGCGGCAACCTGCTTGGGTCCCCTTCCACTCTGTTCCTTCGCTCTTCACAATAAATCTTGCTGCTGCTCACTCTTTGGGTCTGTGTCGCATTTAAGAGCCATAACACTCACTGTGAAGGTCTGCAGCTTCACTCCTGAAGTCAGTGAGACTGTGAACCCACCAGCAGGAATGAACATCTCCGGACGGGAGGAACAAACAACTCTGGATGCACCGCCTTTATGAACTGTAACACTCACCACAAAGGTCTGCAGTTTTACTCCTGAAACCAGCAAGACCATGAACCCACTGGGAGGAATGAACAACTCCAGATGTTCCAGCTTTAAGAGCTGTAAAACACACTGAGAAGGTCTGCGGCTTCACTCCGGAAGTCAGCGAGACCATGAGCCCACCAGAAGGAAGAAACTCCAGACTTGCCCAAACATCAGAAGGAATAAACTCTGGACACACCATCTTTAAGAACTGTAACACTAACCACAAGGGTCTGCGGCTTCGTTCTTCAAATCAGTGAGACCAAGAACCCACCAATTCTGGACACAATAGGGTCATATGACTCATTGTGATCAATAGACATGAGTGGAAGGGAAGGGATTATATTAGGACTGAGGTTGTGTAAAATCTTTCCACAACCCTCTAGCTTTCTCATTTCCTTTTCCAATGCTCAGGAAGTAACACTTTATGATGAAAAAAAAAAAAAATCCCAATATGAAAACCAATCAGATATCTCAAGACATGACTTAGAAAACTTTAAGATTTATTGAACCCATGCAGATTTTGCATTAACAAGATATTAACTTCTATTTTATTAAATCACTTAGATTTCAGGATAATTTCTTATTTAATCACAGACTAGTCTTCATATAAATGAAAATTATGCTTATTCTGTCTTGAAGTTCAAGGTGTGTTGAGTTGGATATTAAAGCATATGATGTGCACCCTGGAATGTTCTTATTGATTCACATAATACTTACTAACTTTCTATCTTGCAATTACATTCTGCCAAGCACTAACAATACAAATTTCCATATGATATCACAATCTAATAATAAAAAGAATATGAACAAGTAGTTAAAATTCTGCAATATTATTAGTGCCGTTGATGCTCTATTAAGAGATAGAAACCAAGAGTTAAAGAATATTTGAGAAAGAGATAGAGGGAAAATGGCTGATAGGAGGCAGGACTAGATTGCAGTTCCCACTTGGACAGACAGAGCAGCATGTGGACACTCGCATGATTATCTTTTGCTCCAGAACTACTGCAGGAATATACCAGGAAAGGTGAGATAATCCACAGACTTTCTGAAGGAAGTAGATTACTCCTGAAGGACCCAGGAGACATCCCAAATGCTGTGAGTGCCCAAGCTGTGTAAGCGGGAAAGGGGGATCATCCACCCCTGAACACAGACCCTTACTGAGGAACCTGAAGGTAGAGATCATGGGAGAAGAATTTGACCTTACTTGGACTTGAGTCAAATTAGAGTCAAGGGAAATAAAGGTGTAGAGAAAGCAGCAGGAAAAGCCCCATGGGCTCTCTCGATCCCCAGGGAAGCAATTTCTGCCTTGTCTCCTAGGGGCCCTTGGGGAGGGCTGCCAGAGGAACAGGGAAAAGACCACATGAAGAAATAAACCTCCAGCTAAACTTTAATAACAATTCCAACCAAACACAGCATCTCCTGGCCAGAACTTGGGGGAAGGTGTGAACCCAGCGTTCAGACTTAACAGGAAGGAGGCACGAAAGCTCTATTTGCTTTCTCAGCTGGGAGGCTGGTAGTCTGGGGCAAGTTCTCTGCCCAGCTTACCCGCTGCCTGGAATCAAACTCAGTGCTGTTGGCAGAGGCACAGTGGGAGTGAGGCCAGCTTTTTGGGTTGCATGGGAGCTGCGTGAGACCTGTAACTGCTGTTTTCCTCACTTCCCTGACAATCTGCATGACACACAGAAAGCACCCATAATCCTCCTAGGAACATAACTCCATTGACCTGGAAACCACACCCCCATCCCCAACAGCAGCCGCAGCAAGTCTCACCCAAGAAGAGTCCAAGCTCAGACATTCCTAACCCTGTCCCCACCTGATGGTCCATCCTGATCCACTCTGGTAGCTGAAGACAAAAGGCATATTCTCTTTGGAGTTCTAGGACTCCACCCACTGCCTGCTCCTCCCTATACTACCACAGCAGATGCCCTCTTGAAAGTGCTACCTGCTGGCAGGAGGTCAACAAGCACAAAAGTAGTGCATTAAGCAACCAAAACTAAGGACCCTCACAGAGTCCATTTCACTGGTCTGCCTCCTCCACTGGAGCAGGTCCTGGTATCCACGGCTGAGAGACCTAAGACAGTTCACATTGCAGGATTCTGTGCAGACAACTCCCAGTACCAGCTCAGAGCCCGGTAGCCCTGCGGCAGGGCTAGATACAGAAAAGAAATAACAATCACTACAGCTTGGCTCTCAGGAAGCCACATCCCTAGGAAAATGGGGAGAGTTTTACATTAAGGGGACACTCCATGGGATAAAAGAATCTGGACAGCAGCCATGAGCCCCAGATCCTACCCAAATGAGAAGGAATGAGAAAAACAATTCTGGTGATATGACAAAACAAAGTTCCTTAACACCCCCTCCCAAAAAAAAATCACACTAGCTCACCAGCAATAGATCCAAACAAAGAAGAAATCTTTCATTTTCCTGAAAAAGAATTCAGAAGCTCAATCATTAAGCTAATCAAGGATGCACCAGAAAAAGTGAAGTCCAATTTAAGGATGAAAAACAAAAACAAAAAACCTGATACAAAAAATTAGGTGAGAAATCTTAAGTGAAATAGATAGCATAAATGAAAAACAATCACAACTTCATTCAATAAAGGGCACACTTAGACAAATGCAAAATGTTCTGGGAAGTCTCAGCAATAAAATCAAACAAGTAAAAGAAAGAGCCCCAGAGCTCAAAGACAAGATTTTTAGATTACCTGATCCAGCAAAGACAGAGAAAAAAGAATTTTAAGAAATGAACAAAATCTCCAAGAGGTTTGGAATTATGTTAAACAACCAAACCTAAGAATAACTGGCATTCCTGAGGAAGAAAATAAATTGAAAAATTTGGAAAACATATTTGGTGGAATAATCAAGGAAAACTTCCTTGGTCTTGCTCGAGACCTAGAGATTCAAATAGAAGAAGCAAAGAACATCTGGGAAATTCATCACAAAAAGATCATCACCTGGGCACATTGCCATCAAGTTATATAAAATCAAGACAAAAGAAATAATCTTAAGAGCTGCAAGCCAAAAGCACCAGGTAACCTATAAAGGAAAACATATTAGATTAACAGCAGATTTCTCAGCAGAAACCCTACAAGCTAGAGGGGATGGGCCCCTATCTTTACCCTTAAAAAAAAACTAATTATCACGCAAGGATTTTTTATCCAGAGAAACTAAACTTGATAAAGGAAGGAAAGATACAGTCTTTTTCAGACAAACAAATGCTGAGAGTATTCACCATTGCCAAGCCAGCATTACAAAAACTGATAAAAGGAGATCTATATATTGAAACAAACTCTGGAAACACATCAAAACAGAACCTTCTTAAAACATAAATATCACAAGACTTATAAAACAAAAATACAATTAAAAAAAGTATACGGCTAACAAATGGCAAAATGAATGGAATAATACCTCACATCTCAATACTAACATTGAATGTAAATAGCCTAGATGCTGCACTTAAAACATACAATATTGCAGAATGGATAAGAATTCACCAACCAAGTATCTGTTGCCTCAAGAGCCTCCCTTAACATGTAAGAATTGGCATAAACTTAAGGTAAAGGCGTAGAGATAAACATTCCATGCAAATGGACACAAAAAGCAAATAGGAGTAGCTATTCTTATATCAGATAAACAAAATTTTAAATCAACAGCAGTTAAAAAAGACAAAGAGGGACATTATATAGTGATAAAAGGCCTTGTTCAACAAGAAATTTCACAATTCTAAATATACAAAAACAAAGATAAATAGGTGGGACTTAATTAAACTAAAGAGTTAAAAGGAACAGTTGGCAGAGTAAACAGGCAACCCACAAAGTGGGAGAAAATCTTCACAATCTATACATCTAACAAAGGAATAATATCCAGAATCGACAAGAAACTCAAATAAATTAGCAAGAAAAGAGCAAACAATCCCATCAAAAAGTGGGCTAAGGATATGAATAGATGATTCTCAAAAGAAGATACAGAAATGGCCAACAAACATGGAAAAATGCTCAACATCACTAATGATCAGGGAAATCTGAAACATGCAATATCACCTTACTCCCGCAAGAGTGACCATCATCAAAAAATAATTTTAAAAAAGATGTTGGCATGGATACAGTGAAAAGGGAACACTTCTGCACTGCTGGTGGGAATGTAAACTAGTACAACCACTATGGAAAGCAGTGTGGAGATTTCTTAAAGAACTAAAAGTGGAACTACTATTTGATCCAGTAATCCCACTACAGGGTATCTACCCAGAGGAAAAGAAGTCATTATACGAAAAAGATACTTGCATACACATGTTTATGATAGCACAATTCACAATTGAAAAAATGTGGAACCAGTCCAAATGTCCATCAATTAACAAGTCAATAAAGAAACTGTGAGATATATATATATATATGTGTGTGTGTGTGTGTGAATTAATGGCATTCACAGCAACTTAGATGGTATTGGAGACTTTTATTCTAAGTGAAGTAACTCAGGAATGGAAAACCAAATATTGCGTGTTCTCACTTATAAGCGGGAGCTAAGTTATTAGGATACAAAGGCATTAGAATAATACAATGAACTTTGAGGATTAGGGGGAAGGGTGGGAAGGAGGGATAAAAACTACACATGGAGTTCAGTTTACACTGCTCAGGTGATGCAGGCACCAAAGTCTCACAAATCCCCACTAAAGAACTCACTCATGTAACCAAACACCACCTGTCCCCCAAAAACCCATGGTAATAAAAAACAAACAAACAAAAATTGAAAGCTACTGCATGTTCAATAACACAGGACACACATTTCAAACAGAGTAAACAGAGACTATTTGCCAGTGTTTAGGTCAAAGAGTGAATAGGGAAAAGTAGTGGAAAATGGTACCATGGATGTAGTTTAGTTGCATACTGTCAACATTGAAGAAACACTGACAGAGGAGAGGGCATGGAGACAACTGAAAATGCATTTGGTTATTGAAATAGTAAAGGTAAAAATAATTTGGATCTCTACAGTAGTGGCAATAAACATGGAGAAAGCAATGTAAATTTTGGAGTCCTTGGTAGAGACAAGGGCTTGTCATCTTGTGGGATATGAGTGTTACAAGAAGAGGGATGGGTAGAGATAATAGTGAAACTTCTAGTTACAAGACTAGAAAGCGATGTTTTAATGCCAAGAGGATCCAAAAGGAGGGAAATGTGACATACTGAATAATGACCTCATAACACTTCCAGATTGTAGTTTTTGGAACCTGTAAATGTCATGTTAGGATTGAGACAGCCAGGTGGGAAGTGTTCCCCAGAAAAACTCCACTAGGCCTGCTCCGTGGGAGGAGTTCACACTGGGGTGGAGCCACAGAAGTTCCTACCATTTGCGGTGGGGAGGACCCTGGCCCTTCCTCTTCCTGGGTGGAACCTAGGATTCAATTTTGAGACAGGAAGCACACTAGCAGGGTCTCTGGCCTTGGGGAGAGTCCCTGGTTCCCTCTTCTTCTTTTCACCCAATAAACCCTGTCCTCCCCACCTTTCAAATTGTCTGCAAGCCTAATTTTTCATGGCCATGTGATAAGGCCCACATCTTTAGCTGAACTAAGGAAAGAGTCCTACAACAAGATCATGAGAAGGGGAAATTATCCTGGATTATCGAGGTTGACCTTCAGAGCAATCACAGGTATTCTTATAAGATGGAGGCAGAGGGAAATTTCAAACAAGGAGAGGGCAATATGATTGTAGATTGGTGTGATGCCACCATAATTCCAGCAGAAGGATATCAGCAGAAGCTGGAAGAGGCAAGGAAGTGATTCTCCCCTGTTATCTCCTGAGTGAGCACAACTCTAACATGTTGATATTAGCCCAGTGAAACTTATTTAGGACTTCTGGTTTCTGAAACCATATGAAAAGAAATTTTATTGCATTAAGACACTGAATAAATTTGTGAGAATTTTTTACAACAGGAATATGAAATAAATACATAAGATTAACCTATAGTTTCTAGCTAGGACCATATATGTATGTGTGTGTGTGTGTATATATATATGCATGTGTGCTTGTGAATTTTGTGTATGTGTGTGTATATAGGTATGTTCACATGTGAATTGATGAAAATATAGAAGAAAGGAAAGGCTAAAACTGAAATAAAATTAAAAAGGCAACGTGGAATGCCATTTGCTTCTCACTTCTCTCCACTAATATTGCAGCCGAGATACTAGATATGAACATATCAAAGGAAGTTAAGAGAGAAAGGTTGTAGACATGCCAAGAAAATTATCCCAGCTGGTAGACAAAGTGCTGTCAGGAGGGCTAATATAGACTTTATGATTCCCTGTCTAGTGCTGTAAAGTTTAAACTCAGCACATCACCATATCTTGTATGCCTGTATACCAGGTCTACCTCTTCCACCATCCTTCCATTAATGATTTTCAAGAAAAAGATGCTAAAATAATTTCATAAAAATCACTTAAGACCTCCAGATAGAAAATGGTTGGTAATAAAAATGATATTTATAACAACCATAAGCCGGTGCCCCAACACCCTCCCTGTACATATAGCCATGTGGAATTAGTAGAATTACGAAAATTATACAGGACAATGCTTCTCTGAATTGAGCAGAAAAAACTCTGAAAGCCCAGGGATACTTTCTGAATCCCCTTTTGTATGAGTTTCTGTAATGAACAAATGATAATTAAATATCAACTGAGTCAGACACTGTTTCAAGTGACTTTTCATGCGTCCTCTATTTGTTTCTCACAATGCCACCATGATATAGTTTGTATGTGTCTGATTATCTCTCTTGCATAGACTGGAAAAAGGAGTCCCAGAGAGCTTAATTCCTAGCCATTAAGCAATAGAGTCAGGAGTCAAACTGAGTTCATATTCTTAACCAATGTGCTGCAGATTCTACTGAAAGTCATGTGTCATTCAGGTTCAATTTTTAGGTCTTCTATTCAAACTTTCTGATTTTAAGAGAGCAGCTGTAGTGCTGCTCAGTGCTCTACAGATCACTATAGATGATCTTTGATATATGTGTTAGATGCAGCAGCAGCAACAATAACAGTGTGGGGTCAACCAGGTTTGGAGGGCCTCCTAAAAATCTCAGGTTTTACTCATGTTTCTGGAACTCTGGCTCTTTTGGAATTAAATTACTGAAACAGATATTTTGTACTTCTTCCTCTTCCACTTTCTGTCTTTTTTTTTTTCCCCCTCCTGGCAACAGATCCTAATAATTGTCAAGATATCTGCTAAAACTTTCATTCTGATAGACCTAATTAGAGCAAGTTTCTGATTAAGATGTGTATATATAGATAATAATTAATTGGATAGACTGCAAAACAAAACTTGTTGAAAATTATCATTACCTATACAAGACATTTCTCCTTTTGATGAAAAGCTATTATATTTTTCATGGCCATCATTTAAAATTGGGAGTCACATTAAACATGAATGTTGATAAATAAAATATAGAGACCCACACTAAATGTATAATAATCCCACCATGTAAACTGAATTTACCTTTGTAATTTTTAATTACCATAAATGCTTTTTTTTGTAATTCATATTTTATTTCTCTAAATGCAAAAGATAAAAATTAACACATCATTTATTAATTGAGCTTATTAATAAGTAGATTTTTAAATTAACTTACATTTAGGCCTCCATTATAATTTTTCCATGTAGCCTATGAATGTTGAAAAAACAGTTATATGGCAAAAGTAAATTCTTTTAATAATGGGAAAACAAACTTTCTTAAAAAACCATTCATTTTCATTTTTATTGTTATAAAATTAGGACATGCAAAGGTATACATTTCACTTTCTGAAAGACGTTCAGTGACAGTCCCTGTCCAGAATATTTGTCCACTCGAACTCTTTCAGTGTAGTTTTTTACTGTTTCTGATTTCAGTGTTTCTGTTGGTTATCTGCATTATATTAATTATAAGCTTATGCCACTATTTCTTGTTTGATCAACTATGGAGCATTAGCTACTGACTTCATTTACTCAAGATTAATTATGATTAACTTCAATTAATCTCCTTTCCCCTTTTCTCCGTGTTTTATAATAAATATTAATTATATTGGTTGCTTATATAATTTAAGAGAATATAGTTAAAACGTTTTTTTTTTCTTTTTTCTTTTCTTTTTTTTTTTTTTTTAATGCGGAGTCTCGCTCTGTCTCCCAGGCTGCAGACTGGAGTGCAGTGGCACCATCTCTGCTCACTGCAAGCTCCGCCTCCTGGGTTCAAGCCATTCTCCTGCCTCAGCCTCCTGAGTAGCTGGGACTACAGGCCCCCTCCACCACGCCCGGCTAATTTTGTTTTTGTATCTTTAGTAGAGACGGGGTTTCAGTGTGTTAGCCAAGATGGTCTGGATTTCCTGACCTCGTGATCTGCCTGTCTCGGCCTCCCAAAGTGATGGAAGATTACAGGCGTGAGCCACCGTGCTCGGCCTTAAAACTCTATTTCTTGGTTCATTAACCTCGGTACCTCAACTTACTCCATCCTGTTCCCACTCTACCTCCCATGTCTGTCAGCATTCCTCAAAAATTTCCTCAAAAAATTCTGTCTTTTGCATTCTGGTCTGTAATTATTACAGATTTTCATGTTTTCACTACAGATTGACTGTGAAACTTAAAAGCTGAAACTTAGTGTTGGCCATATTAAGATTATGGAAATACCATTTATTTCAAAACCAGGTAGATCCTCAGAGGAAATATGGATCCATGCCACTGAACTTTTACAACTAAAGAAAAAAAACTTTTGAGGATCCAAAACGATTCTCCCTTTTATACTTTATCCATCATTCAAAATCATTTTATATTTTAATTTGCTTTGCACTGTCTTTCTTACTTAGAGCTCTGCATGTTCCCTTGGATTTTCTACTTGTATTTCTGTTTTTGACCCAAGAATTATATGCCTTATTAAAATCAGTTAAGGTTGATCAATAATGGTTCCTTCAATGCTCTGATAGTGACTCCTCCTTAGACTTGCTAAATAGGTTTCACTCTGGGAATATCATATATACTCCTTTCTAAAGTACATGTCTAAAACTTCCATGGATAATTTATTTTTCCTGCAGTTTATATTATTTTTTCCAGAAAAAAAAAACATATGGGAGGTAAACTTTCTTCATCTTATTTGCTCACTCTCCGTAGATAGGATATAATATCATTTAGTGTCCAATGGAGGCGACAAGAAACCAAATGTTCATTGTGGTTCTCCTTTCCTTGTAGGGCACTTGCTATTTCTCTCTGGAAACTTTTAGGGGATTTTCTCCTTTCTCCCCACCTTATATATTTTTATCTGATATCTCTGGGTGGGAATAGGCTTTTAAAAATTCAACCTTCTTGACACAAGGTGGGCATTTCTAATCGGAAGACATAAATTTCTATTTTCCACTCTGAAAATTTTCCCTCTGCTATTTCCTCGGTAATTTCTTCCCC
Source organism: Papio anubis (assembly GCF_008728515.1). Classification (NCBI taxonomy): domain Eukaryota; kingdom Metazoa; phylum Chordata; class Mammalia; order Primates; family Cercopithecidae; genus Papio; species Papio anubis. The sequence goes on from NC_044978.1 coordinate 102,468,881, forward strand.
TCCTGTTTTTTCATTCTTCCCATACTTAAATATTTTATGATTATTCTTCCATATTGCTAATCTTTTTGTGCCACTTTTCATCTATTTGTATTTTTAGTTCTATGTTCTAAAATAGTTCTTTACTTCCTATTCCAAACATTTTATTAGATTAAATATTCATTAAGCATATTTTAAATTTTACATAACTGTTACCTAAATTCCCAGCAGACAGTTATATATTTTATTGAAACCATCTTATCGGAACTGTCTGAAGATTTTAATTAAAAGTAGTTTATTATTTATTTGTTTACATTCTATTCTCTAACCTTAATTCTATTGCTTTACCTTCAGGATTAGCTGTTTCATTTTTTAGTATTTACACTTTTTTGATCTTAATTGGTCATTAATAAACATGAATAAAGGACCAGGTAAATTATTTTAGGTGTGTTGCAGAAATTTTTTCTGCTGTTACTGGACTGTTTCTTGAATGAGAGGGATGTTTGCTTTCTTTGTGTATGTGATGTTTTAAGGGTTTACTGTGAAATATCCAGGAGTGTGTTATATGTATAGAACAGGTCAACAAATGAGTTAAGACCCATTCAAATACCAAAACAAGGCCAGTCTGACTAATGACAATACACCCTCACTCACTCTGGGAGCCATGGATCCTCCTCAACATACCCATCAACATATATCTGACCTTAAACACTGCTTCCTGATGCACAACAGTGGGAGGAACCTGAACATGCATGTCTTTCATAGTGACTCTCCCTTGGTCATCATCATTTCTGAGCCACCTCTCATACCTGCTGTCTTTAGCTCTTGACTCTAGGAATCTGCACTGTGTAAACACTCCTAGCTTCACTGCAGCATTTTTGCTGTTGAATATATTGAGAGATGGCTCCTTCTTTTGTAATATATCCATCTAGGTATTCCCATCAGTCTTCTGTCTTTCAAAAATTTATTCCAATCTGTTGACTGCTGGTGTTTCTCTGCTGTCATTCTCAGAAGCTCTTTGGATTTATTTACTTTTGTGTTCCTTCACAGAACACTCAACGCATTTTTGAGATAGAGATAATTTAATGAGATTTCTGACTGTAATAACTTGAATCTTGAGAAGTTTTAAATGTTATCTTATAAAGGAAAGCAATTTGCTTGTTTTAAGTCAATGTCAAAGGAATATTCCCATATATGTAGATACATGTGTATGTATATATACCAAAACTTCCATGGATAACTTATTTCTCTTGCGGTTCGTATTAATTGTTTTCCAGAAAAAAATACGTGGGAGGTAAATTTTCTGCATTTTATTTGCTTAATCTCGATAGATGGAATATACATATTTGTGTATATATGTATGTATAAAAAAGTCATATTCTCCGTTCAATAGCATTAACACAAATCTCCAAAAGTACCCTAAATGAGTGAGAAATAATTCAAGGAAAACCATTCTAGAGATTTGAAAATAAAAAATCTTTAAATAATATTGCATTTAAAAAATATATTAAAATGTAAATGACAAGCAGAAAACACAATTTCAATGTGGATAGCTTAAAAAGAGTTGATAACTTTATCATATATATCATCCTTAAAAAACACTTACATTGGGGCCGGGCGCGGTGGCTCAAGCCTGTAATCCCAGTACTTTGGGAGGCCGAGACGGGCGGATAACGAGGTCAGGAGATCGAGACCATCCTGGCTAACACGGTGAAACCCCGTCTCTACTAAAAATACAAAAAACTAGCCGGGCGAAGTGGCGGGCGCCTGTAGTCCCAGCTACTCGGGAGACTGAGGCAGGAGAATGGCGTAAACCCGGGAGGCGGAGCTTGCAGTGAGCTGAGATCCGGCCACTGCACTCCAGCCTGGGCGACAAAGCGAGACTCCGTCTCAAAAAAAAAAAAAAAAAAAACACACACTTACATTAAATTGAGGAAAATATTAAACTTTACAACTGGAAAAAAGGGTACAGGATATGAAAAGGTAATTTAAAAAAATGACATAATCAATAAATGTTAAACATTTTAAATTATGGGTAAAAATTTAAATTTTTAGCAGATAGTATGACAATTCCGATGCTAGTGTCAAAAATATAATTTGAAAAGAAATTTAAGCTAAAAGAGTATGTTGAAGGGATAGTGATTTTTTTACTGAGTCAAAGAAGAGGTGCAGGCCCCAGTATGCATCTGGGGATCTAAGTGACCCAGTGACTCCAAAGTATTTACTCCATCTGAGTGACCCTCATATATCCAACCTTACTTGATTTACAAAGCGAACATGGCAATTGATTCTGACAGTTACATTCACTTTATCTAGAGACCCCAGAGAAGAGCCACTGTTCAGTAGGAAGGATTCTGACCACCGTTTACACACGTATCAGATATAAACAAGTGAGTATAGCCAGAGACACTGGGCACTGTGATTGAACCAGCCTGGTTCACAGGCTAAGCCCTCTGATTAGGGGGTGGCGACTGAATTGGTTACCAACAAATAAAGATAGAAATATTTCATTGACCAAATAAAATAAGAGCTATACAGCTGCGTAATGAGTTGAGGAAGTTTTGTTAAAATAAAGACGTTGCAAAACTATGGAGCAAAATGTCCCTGAAATCATTCTTCATGGTCATCTCTATCCATAAGTATTTGTAGAATGTTAACTTTCTAGGAAAAGCAGCAAATAAGAAATAAATACCATTTTGCTGAGGGTTTGCTGAGCCCTTGTGGACCAAGATTTACTGGAAAAAGATTGGAACACTTGACGTTACCTAAAGACCAATAAGTAACTGAATTTTTATGGAGTTCCAGTTTCATTATCACCGAAGTCCCATGTGGTGAAATTGGACAAGCATTTGAGTGGTCCTGTGAGAATAATAAAAAGAGAAGAAAATCAGTTAAATGGGATCCAAGGGGTCCTGACTCACTTCCCTCATCTTAACACATGGAAACAACAGAAGAATAATGGGTCCACACCGATTCGTATGATTACTTATTACTAATGTGGCCCAACGAGTGAACTGAATTTTGTCCTATTAGAAAACAAATGACTTAGAGGAGGAAGCAAAGAAGTAGAGGCGAGAAAGGAATGGGCACTCCTTTGCTCCGTTATGCAGTTAATCTAAACTGAAGTTTTTGAAACCCATATGAGCACCTAAAACTCAGTCATGAATTTTCTCTTCTCTTTAGGACAGACTGGCCTTAATTCATAGAGCTTAAGAGCTGGAGAAGAATTTAGAACTAAGTCCAGCTGCATTATTTTATAGCAAGCTGATACTCTGAGTAGATATATAACTTTTTGAGATCAGGTTTCCTAAGGTACAGCTGTGTCAGCTTTCTAATATACGTGGCTGTCCTTCTACCATTAGGAAGCTTTGTTCTTTATTGAAAAAATCTATTTGTCTATCTCTACATAATCTGTCATCTATCCATGTGATCTTTAAGAAAAGTTATTTTTTTTAAAATTTATTTATTATTATTATACTGTAAGTTGTAGGGTACATGTGCATAACGTGCAGGTTTGTTACATATGTATACTTGTGCCTTGTTGGTGTGCTGCGCCGCATCAGCTCGTCATTTATCGGGTAGCTCGGTTTTGTCACTCCGCACCTCCCCCACCTCCGATAGGCCCGGTGTGTGATGGTGTTACATTCCTGAGTCAGTCTATTTGTGGTTCCTGAACATCACCGATTGTTTGGTTTTCTGTTCTTGTGATAGTTTGCTGGAATGATGGATTCCAGCTGCATCCATGTCCTCAGGACACAAACTCATCCTTTTTTTATGGCTGCATAGTATTCCATGGTGGCATATTGCCACATTTTTCTTGCAACCAATCTGTCACTAATGGACATTTGGGTTGATTCCAAAGTCTTTGCTATTGTGAATAGTGCTGCAATAAACATCGTGTGCATGTGTCTTTATAGCAGCATGATTTGCAATCCTTTGGGTATATACCCAGTAATGGGATGCTGGGTCATATATGGTACATCTAGTTCTAGATCCTTGAGGAATCGCCATACTGTTTTCCATAATGGTTGAACTAGTTTACAATCCACCAACAGTGTAAAAGTGTTCCCTGTTCTCCACATCCTCTCCAGCACCTGTTGTTTCCTGACTTTTTTTTAATGATTGCCATTCTAACTGGTGTGAGATGGTATCTCATTGTGGTTTTGATTTGCATTTCTCTGATGGCCAGTGATGATGAGCATTTTTTCATGTGTTTGTTGGCTGTATGAATGTCTTCTTTTGAGAAATGTCTGTTCATATCCTTTGCCCACTTTTTGATGGGGTTGTTTGTTTTTTTCTTGTAAATTTGTTGGAGTTCTTTGTAGTTTCTGGATATTAGCCCTTTGTCAGATGAGTAGATTGCAAAAATGTTCTCCCATTCTGTAGGTTGCCTGTTCACTCTGATGGTAGTTTCTTTTGCTGTGCAGAAGCTCTTTAGTTTAATGAGATCCCATTTGTCAATTTTGGCTTTTGCTGCCGTTGCTTTTGGTGTTTTAGACATGAAGTCTTTGCCCATGCCTATGTCCTGAATGGTACTACCTAGGTTTTCCTCTAGGATTTTTATGGTTTTAGGTCTAACATTTAAGTCTCTAATCCATCTTGAATTAATTTTCTTATAAGGAGTAAGGAAAGGATCCAGTTTCAGCTTCCTACTTATGGCTAGCCAATTTTCCCAGCACCATTTATTAAATAGGGAATCCTTTCCCCATTTCTTGTTTCTCTCAGGTTTGTCAAAGATCACATGGCTGTAGATGTGTGGTATTATTTCTGAGGACTCTGTTCTGTTCCATTGGTCTATATCTCTGTTTTGGTACCAGTACCATGCTATTTTGGTTACTGTAGCCTTGTCAAATCGACGCAATTAAAAATGATAAAGGGGATATCACCACTGACCCCACAGAAATACAAACTACCATCAGAGAATACTATAAACACCTCTATGCAAATAAACTAGAAAATCTAGAAGAAATGGATAATTTCCTGGACACTTACACTCTTCCAAGACTAAACCAGGAAGAAGTTGAATCCCTGAATAGACCAATAGCAGGCTCTGAAATTGAGGTAACAATTAATAGCCTACCAACCAAAAAAAGTCCAGGACCAGATGGATTCACAGCTGAATTCTACCAGAGGTACAAGGAGGAGTTGGTACCATTCCTTCTGAAACTATTCCAATCAATAGAAAAAGAAGGAATCCTCCCTAACTCATTTTATGAGGCCAACATCATCCTGATACCAAAGCCTGGCAGAGATACAACAAAAAAAGAGAATTTTAGACCAATATCCCTGATGAACATCGATGCAAAAATCCTCAATAAAATACTGGCAAACCGGATTCAGCAACACATCAAAAAGCTTATCCACCATGATCAAGTGGGCTTCATCCCTGGGATGCAAGGCTGGTTCAACATTCGCAAATCAATAAACATAATCCAGCATATAAACAGAACCAAAGACAAGAACCACATGGTTATCTCAATAGATGCAGAAAAGGCTTTTGACAAAATTCAACAGTCCTTCATGCTAAAAACGCTCAATAAATTTGGTATTGATGGAACATACCTCAAAATAATAAGAGCTATTTATGACAAGCCCACAGCCAATATCATATTAAATGGGCAAAAACTGGAAAAATTTCCTTTGAAAACTGGCACAAGACAGGGATGCCCTCTCTCACCACTCCTATTCAACATAGTGTTGGAAGTTCTGGCTAGGGCAATTAGGCAAGAGAAAGAAATCAGGGGTATTCAGTTAGGAAAAGAAGAAGTCAAATTGTCCCTGTTTGCAGATGACATGATTGTATATTTAGAAAACCCCATTGTCTCAGCCCAAAATCTCCTTAAGCTGATAAGCAACTTCAGCAAAGTCTCAGGATACAAAATTAATGTGCAAAAATCACAAGCATTCTTATACACCAATAACAGACAAACACAGAGCCAAATCATGAATGAACTTCCATTCACAATTGCTTCAAAGAGAATCAAATACCTAGGAATCCAACTTACAAGGGATGTAAAGGACCTCTTCAAGGAGAACTACAAACCACTGCTCAGTGAAATAAAAGAGGACACAAACAAATGGAAGAACATACCATGCTCATGGATAGGAAGAATCAATATCGTGAAAATGGCCATACTGCCCAAGGTAATTTATAGATTCAATGCCATCCCCATCAAGCTACCAATGAGTTTCTTCACAGAATTGGAAAAAACTGCTTTAAAGTTCATATGGAACCAAAAGAGCCCGCATCTCCAAGGCAATCCTAAGTCAAAAGAACAAAGCTGGAGGCATCACGCTACCTGACTTCAAGAAAAGTTATTTACTCTATAAGATGTTCTTTAGAATTTAATTTCCATCCATAAGTTAAAACTCAATAAATTTATATCCAACCTCTTTTTGTTAAATATATATTTATTTCCTGAATATCCCCCTTTCATGTGTAAGTTCACTTCAAAGTTTTATATACTATCTTTCAGGGAAATGTTTCTTTATGTTAGTGAATATCTTTACTTTTTAACTAATTAATTTCCTACTTTCTTATGTAGTTTTCATATCTGGTAGACTTAACAGAACTGACAGACACAAAAATACATAAACACACGTACACGTACACACATATTCTACAGAAGCCTTGCTAGTAGGGAATTTTACGTTTGTAGTTTTTAGTGTGGGAGTGGGGAAATAGGCATTGATTTTCTATAGATCACCCTGAAATTTGCCTCAGAGTGATATATGATATTATGCTATAATTGCCTCTTTCTTGTCTAATGACAAGAAAATATATAAATTAAAAAAACCTCATGTTTGAACAATGGCACATCTCATCAATTTAGTTCAGTATCACATAATATAAACTTAGCTATACACAGTGACGTATCAATTTACCTTTATTACTTAGTTTTTGTGCACATGTAGTATCAAACTTAATCTTGTATGTAATTTGTGGGTTCAAGATTTTTGTGATACATACTGCAGGTGCCATATAATTAAACAATAAAATTTATAATAAAACCAATATGGATCTAGTAATCTCTATTATACTACTCTTTAAACTTTAATATTAGCAGCAACAAACTTTATTAAAAATGCTTGGGAAAAATATTTAAAATATGTTTTTTAACTTGATAAATTTAGAACAATTTAGTAGTCAGTATATTTTTTGATTAGCTATTAATAATTTATTTCATTCTACCTTGGAGTAAGTTAAGCATATCAGAATTAACTGCTGAATTATTACACTTGTCGTTGCATAGAGGATAAAGATAGAAGCAAGCATAAAATAATGCATTTCTAAAAAAGAAAATATCACACTTGATATATAAAGAAAATAGGAAAACATGTAACTAATAATGATTTATGTAAGTCAATTTACATATGCAAAAGAAATTGTCTAGAAATAAATATTTGTCTTAGTAACATAATGCTAAACAAACTTCATAGGGAATATTCAAGAAAAATGCAGTTTTAATTTTAATATGCACATGAGATCAATTAATGTATTCACATAGGCAAATATGAAGGCAATGACCCTGATTCTGAAGCTTGTTATTTCTGGAGTTGGCATATGGCTCTTTCTAACAGCAGACATAATGATTTCAATAAATTAGCTGCTAATGCCATGTAATGAAATCTGATTTGTGTTAATTTGGCCATTACTTAGTAATTTAATGTTAATTTTTTTTAAAAAATCAGTTTTGAAGGCAGTATTAGAATTTCATTTTCCATCTAACGTTTTAAAAATAAACAAGAAAAAAATTTTGATTCAGATGTTAAATAAAACGAAAGTTGTTTTACAAAGTGAGAATGCAGAATATTACTCAGAGAGAGTTTACATAGAAATTTGTTTATAATACTCCAATTTTTAAAAATTCCATTGAACAATAGTCATGTCATAGAGCTGAATAGGGCTATTTTAGTCATATTTAAAATAATCATTGCTAAATTCCCTTGTTGAAATCTTATCCACTCCTACCATTTTTATTTGTTGCAGAACATCATAAGGTTTGTCTTGTTACATGTGATGGTGAAGGTAGTGGTGGTGGCAGTAATATTTACATATATGTAAATCTATACATATTTGTATGTATATATTATATATAATTGCATATATTAGGTTATTTATTTAAATAAAATCATTAGAAATCAAATTTGTTAAAAGAGAAAACATTTTTTTCTCTCTGAGCCATGCCAAGTAAAATAAAGAAGATTTTCCTCGTAAGTTTGGTTTTGCACAGATAGATTCATGTTGAATATGAGCTTACATAAAAGCTAACAAACATGAATATTTTCTCTTTGATTTTTGTTGGAGTATAAAAAGAGTACAATAGAAGTTAAAGTCATTCCTACTCTTATGTGTACTATTCTTAAAATCTCATTTAACTTTATACAACTCTTTTTTCTCACACAGGAGTGGGATAATGGTAATTAACTCATACATCTCTGATGGGAATGTAATGAGCTAATATATGTGAAGTGTCTGGCAAATGGTAAAGATTAAAAAATGTTGGAAAGAAGTATCACTTAAATAGATAATGTCCTTAATTGAGCACAGGTATCCCTTGCTTACATCTTTCAGTCCAGTCTCTATGTTTCACCCAGAATGAAATATAAATCTGACTTTTGTTATGACTACTTTGCTTAAAATTCTGTTATGGATACATCTAGGATACAGGCCAGAATCGATGTCATGGAATACAAGGCACTTCATGTTTTGGCTTGTGCAATTTTCTTCTGCCACCTCTCTATTTTGGTGATTCATGATTGTCAGTCTATCCACACTGAACTCTTTGTATTTACCTAAATGAATCATGATGTTGAATGCCCTCATGCCTATTTATATAATATTCTTTCCTTCTGAAAAGCTTACCCTAACATTGTTTGCTTGGGAATTACCTACTGATTCTTCTAGACTCTAGGATGTGATCATTAATACTCCTAGGTGAGTCATTTTAGTCTCATTGTTCTCATAGTTGCTTTAATACCTCATACTTGAGAATATTACTGTATATAATGTATATTTATTTGCATATATCGCTCTCCCTCATAGACTCCTGGCATCACAGTGACTAGTGACATGTGTAATATATCTTTCTACACATAGTGCTCAATATCCTATCTAGCATTCAGTGAACTTTTAGTGACTATTTCTTAAACCTTATGTTGAAGATAATGCAACAATTGTGTTCATAAAATGATCTTCCAATAAGAGAAATTTATTTGAAGTACCCAAGATTTATTTATTATTTATTATTTATGAGCTAACATTCCTGTTTCTTAGCAGCTGTATTTTTATGTTCAATTTCATGAAATTCTAAATTCATCTGCATTCAATTATAAATATTAGAAACATTGCTTTATTTTACATAACACAATCTTTCTCATTTCCTGCAGTGGTGTCCATGTCACATTCACTCTGGTAAATTTCTTGTTTCATGGAAAGAACAGAATATATGGCAAGTTCATTTGGTGCTAATTAGAAGTTGGACATATTGATGATTTACTTCTTTCTCTAAGACAAAGTTAGAACTGCCGAAACAGTGACTTGTGACTTGTGAGTCTTTTTGCTGATTTAAAAACAGACACGGGAGATTAGAAAATACCCATGGCCCACATACAAGTAGGTGAAAGATACTGAACTGCAATGTATTTAAGAACGTGAGATCTTAAACCTGATTTTTCTGATATTTACATTGGAATTTTTAGAATGGAAAATTGTATGCTGAACCAACATGCATTCTATTGTAGCTGAGGAAGACACCTTTCTGTGTGAGAAACCCCAGCGTTTCCCAGAGATTTGCACGTGTGTTCACATTGCTACAAAGTTCATTAGCACTTTATTATTAAGTATCTGCTGCATATATCATCATTTCAGTGAGACACTAAGGTTTTGGTTCTTATCTACTTTGACTGTTGGTGTCAAATAAAAGGTTTTCCATGTAATGTAGGGTGTTCTAACATTCCGAGGGGATAAGTGGCCATATTAGAATTTTTTTTCTAGACAAATTATCATTTTCTAAAATTATACAAACCACCTCTTCTTACATCATATATAGATGCATTAAATGCTTTTTATTTTATAAACATTCTAAATAATAAGAAAAAAATGGCTTGCTTTATCAAATTATTCACAAATTTCACATATCATAGTACACGTGTTTACCACTTTAGAGCACTTGCTAACTAAATGTGGAATCATTACAAGTTCTTTTCCTAATTCACCATTATGTGACATTAAAACAAAATCAAACAAGTATGAGCTTGGGTGCCTATCGGGATTAAGATGTGTTGATCCAGTAACCTGGACTAAGAACCTAAGCAGAACAAGACCTGCTTATGTGTTTGAATGCATGAGATCGAGGAAGGCATTTCAATGATTGGAGAGTATTATTGGGGCATAAAGAAAACCAGAGTGAAATAGTCCAACTCTGACATTGGTCTGAAGAGGCTAACATATATAGGAGTACGCAGCTTATCAATTAAGCTGAATGAATAATAGCAAAAGAGGAAGATGTTGCTTCTGAAAGAGGAAAGATAAAAAGGCTTAGTTTTACTGTTTAGTGTTGCTTAGGGAAACAGAACAAACATGTTTTATATACTTACATATATATATTTAAAATATATGTGTATATATTTTATTACATATATAAATCTACAAATAAATTTTTATATACAGAGGTTTTATATTATATGTATAAAACCTGACTAATGTTGTTACATCCTGATAAACCCAATATATGTTGAACATTATTAATTAATATATATTTAATTATTATAATATATATTTAAAGAGAGAGAGAGAGATTTATTGTAAAGAATTGGCTCAAGCAATTATGGGCTGGCAAGTCCTAAGATCTGCAGGGTGAGTCAGCAAGCTGGAGACCCAGGAGAGCCATTGGTCGAGTTCCAGGCCACGTCTAAAGGCCTGAGAATCAGGAGAGCTGATGGTACGCTTCCAGTCTGGAGTCCAGCAGGTTTGAGATGCAATAAGAGATGATATTTTAGTTTGAATCATGACAGAAAAAAAGTAAATGTCATAGTTCAAAGGCTGTCAGGCAGAAACAATTCTCCCAGCCTTTTTTCTCTATTAAGGCTTTCAACAGTTTGAATGAGGCCCACACACACTAATCTGCCTTACTTATTTTTCCAACCAAATGTTAATCACATCCAAAAACACAGAGACATGAGAGTAATGTCTGGCCAAATATCTGGGCCTCTTGTGACCCAGTCAAGTTGACACAAAATTAACCATCACATTTGTAGAAATGTATTTATGAAATCAGTGAATTAGTAAATCAGAGATCTCTGACACCTTGTGGAAATCAGACAAAATGGCCATACAATTTAATTGAGCCTTAGAGCTGTATTGGATCAAACTGAGTAGAACATTTACTGTGGCGGAATTGAACAGGTAGAATTCTCAATTGTTCAAGCAATGAGGCTTTCTCCCCATTGCAATGGCTTTATGATGAGAAAAAGAGGACACACATACTCACAGGAGGAAGTAAACTATAATTACAAGGAGAGATACTTAGGGTCTAGTAGCTAATTTTACCCTGGGAGAAGGTCTTAGAAATTTGAGAGGGGGTTATCATGAAGTAAAAAAATTGGGAAATTTTCAAAAAGATTAACTTAAGCTTATGTATTCATAGTAATCATGTAAGACTGACTTTGTGCTACTAACTTCATTTGGTTGTATAACTGTATTATATCACCAAATTTATTTGTCGGTCTGTGAGGAAATTTAGAACTGGGGAAATACTGAAGCTTGTTGTTTCCATATTCTTTGTAACTTGTTTTAGGATCAGGGACATTGTAGAATTTGGCACCTTACATTGCCCTTACCATTGTCGTTACTATGATTAGACTCCATTAGGAGAGAGAGCAGAAATGGAATAGGGAGTCAGAACTGATAGGAAGCACCTTTTTCGAATCCAAAAGGAAAAAATCAAGGTGAATAAGATTTTATAGTAGTGCAAAGCAATACACATTCAGTAGAAACTACTTCGAGTACCTACACAACCATTTCATTTTTCACGTTCAGTACCTTATCCAAAATTTACATGAGATATCAAACACTTTATTATGAAGTAGGCTTTGTATTGGATGATTTTGCCAAACTGTAAGCTAAAGTAAGGTAAGTTAGATTAAGCTATGATGTTCAATAGGTTAGGTGTTTTAAACACATTTTTCACTTACAAATTTTTCAATGTGTAATGAGTTTATCAGGATGTAACAACATTACAAGTCAAGAAGCATCTGTATTTGTTTTATCATAAAAAATCTTAACTGACCTTTATTTAATCAACTCTTTAATTAGTTAATTATGTAGAAGAATGCCCATTGCATACTGAAGTCTTGGCTAAAAGGCCAGTGTGTTTGTACCATTTAAATTGAATCTTTGCTAAATAATTATCATTTTTTATTCATTTCCAAGCCTATTCATTTCCATTAACATTGTCATTGCAATAATTAAGTATGCATGTTCAGATGAAATATGAGTGTGAAAAAGTGTTGATGCTTGTAGAAAAACAAAGTTGAATTAAAGTTAGGATAAATTTGATGAAGATAAGAGGAAAAGAAAATATGCTGAACTATGTATAGGCAAACATTGTAAAAAATGGGAGGAAATCACAAAAATCTGTGGACATTCTGCAATCACATTTTTTAGCAACTGTCTTAAATTTCGGTTCACCCTGAAGAAACTCAAGCTGAAATTCACACATTAGATCGTCATTTATGCAAGGAAGACAGCTCAGAACTTTAAACGTTTATAGATTTTAATGCTATCTTAAAAATAATTGGTTGACAGATGTGCATTTCACACTTTGTGTTGAATTTAAATGTTTTAGGTATTTATAGGTTTTATAACTAATATAAGTAAATAATAATTCCGTTTTTAATCAATTAATTGACTAAGCAACTATACTAATATTTTTGGTTATGAAACATCTACTTTAGTTAATTAGTCTTTTCGGCATAAAATTTGAGTGAATTCGTCATTATTAACTACATTCCTTGCAAGTTAACAATATTTGGGCCTTGTGGCTAATATAAATAAGCAAAACAATCATCAATTTCCAAGAAAATATTTGCATCCAATTACAGAGATGAGATTTGACTTATGTGATTCAGTAGACTAGAAAGTCCTCAGAGAGGAGGTGGGACTTGAGTTGGAAGAAGCAAAATTAAAGCAGCATCACAGGAATGTGGGGATGGAAGCCAAGTTAGTTGAAGAGAAGTTTAAGGTATAAAAAAACCAAGAGTCTGTAATGAGAAGGAAAGCTTCAAGCCATGTCCTGGATGCAAACAATCTCACTGACGAGTAATAAATGATTAACCTGTAGAATAGAGACAAGTGGTGTCAGCTTTCAATGCCATGCCGAAATATATTATGATTTATTTATGTGGATTTATTAAATTATTTAAAATAGCAAAAATGGCAAAGAGTAATCACCTATTTAAAGTCATATTTTATGTAAAATCAATCCATTATATCTAATGGTAGAAGGGGTAGAAAGATGAAAGATGAAAGATTTGGTAACCATTAAGAAGATTATTATGAGCAAATCTGAAATATTTGGTCTTCAACACTAACTCTCCATAATTACTTACTAATATAAAATATGAAGTTTTTTTACTGATTTGAATGATGACTACTCTTTTATTATAATTATTTGGAGTCACTCATACTTTTCTAGCCTTTCATTTAAAATATTTTTAACTAGATTATATTATACATATATACATACATATATAATCTATTACATAGTCATATATTTACTTTTTACTTTTATAAAACAAATATAATAATATGTTTTGAATGGTTTGTCCTGATTTGTCACTACAATAGTCTCTGTAATATTGAGACAGTTACAGATCAGCTGGCTTGATTCACTCAATTCCACAATATGAGTTGCTTGACCTTGATATATTTTCTAATGTTATTTCTATCTACTCCTCAATTTCTCTGATGTATATGTCTTCATTGTAACCCATGTTTTATCTCTCCTTAGCTGATTTCATAAATCCTTCTCTTCTAGTCACCTGTCTAATACTATCTCAATATACCATCTAATAGAGGATGCCCATTAATAGCAGTAGAAAACTCTAAACTGCAGTAAATTATATGACTAGGATTTTTATCTAGTCTTTTCTCCTCATAAAATATGTGTTTTTTCCCCATGTCCCTCCTGAATAGGCTTCGTCAAATATGAACAGCACATAAATATTTGATTTATTACATTCCTATCCATAGCACCAAAATTGAAATGCCAAACCTAAAGCACCATTTGTCATCAGGGTGGTAAGTGTTCAACCAGACCATTTAATTCTTTTTCATGGGCAGAGCTAGAACTAGGATTTATATAGCCAAACAAAACAAAACAAAATGAAACAAAAAGCTGAAAGCAATTATACAGGTTAGTGTTTTGCCTGAATGAATATACTTCCCTCTCATTATTAAATGGCAAATATATAAAATAAACAACAATTTATTCTACTTCTAATCTCCAAACGTCACTTTGAGCAATAAAGTCAACTTTCTTACCAAGAAAAACTTAACAGAGCTAACCATAAATATCACGTTTAACAAAAGTTCACATATATATACACACACACACACACACACACATATAGTCTGTCCTCTATAAATTTATGTATAGCACATCCTCCTATACCTAACTCACCTCTATGAAGGGCCTGCTATGGATCTCATACTTGCACTCTGTGTGTTTTAGAGACGGATAAATGTATAGTAGAAGTACAGACATCTTCATTCTGTACTGTAATTGGATGACAGAATAAGGTATCCACAAGGCAGAAAATAGTCAGTGGATAGACAAAATTTACTCCCTTAGCATTTATTGAGCTTTTACTATGGATTGTTTGGTCTACTGGGTCTGAAGTTATACATTTGGCTCCAGGTCACCCCGCACATTTGGTTTTCCTCTTACTTTACTGTACAGTCCTTCTCTGATTTCTTTGCTGAATTTTCCTCTCTTGCATAGACTCTCACTGTTGGGAGTATCCAAGGACTCATGCTTTGGTTTTCTTCTCTGATCTGTCTATTCTCCCTTTAATGTCACCAACTGTCGTGACCTTGAGTACTAGTTACGTGCCAATAACAATAAAATTTATATCTACAACCCTAGACTACTATCCTAAATTCTAGTCACATATCTAACTGTTTATGCAATATTTACATTTGGAGTTGAGAAATAAAAATAAAATCTTAGCCGCTCAACCAACTGAACAAATCTCCTTTAACTGAAGGAGACCCAAGAGAAAACTTGAAAACTGAGTTCCTGGCCGAGATGGAACGCAAAGTTGGACACGCCTCAGTATACCCCTTTCTCTATTACTCTTTAACCAGAATTCCTTCCTTCCTATGGAGGAAGTAGAAACCATCTCTGGAAAACAAAAAGTGGATGATGCATTCCTTTAACACGTTTAGCCAATCATCTGAGGCCATGACAAGACTCCCCCTCTCTCCTTGCAGTTTTGACATAACAGTTCACCAGTTATACAACGCATCCAATCCTAAAAACTGACCACTAACTCCAGGCCAGTTTTGACCATCTTGTGGAGGATGCACAGTGAGGGATTTTATGCTCTTGGCTTCACTTTTTGATCAAAAACTTTACCCTTAGATCGTGTTAATGCTACTGTAATCCATTGTAGCAGATGGTATGTAGAAAAGTCACCATACCA
Source organism: Papio anubis (assembly GCF_008728515.1). Taxonomy (NCBI): domain Eukaryota; kingdom Metazoa; phylum Chordata; class Mammalia; order Primates; family Cercopithecidae; genus Papio; species Papio anubis. Next base: position 102,484,565 of record NC_044978.1, read on the forward strand.
AGACATCAAGGATTGTAGCTGTGAAACGAAAATATCTTGGGCCCCCCAAATCACTAAGCTAAAAGGAAAGCTCAAGCTGGAAACTGCTCAGGGCAAACCTTACTCCCATTCTATTCAAAGTCATCCCTCTGCTCACTGAGATGGATGCACATTTTGATTTTTTCCTTTGGAAAGGCTTATCAGAAACTCAAAATGATGCAACAATTTGTCTCTCACCTGCCTGTGACCTGAAGACCCCTCCCTGCTTTGAGTTGTCTATGCCTTTCTGGACAGAACCAATGTACTTCTTACATATATTGATTGATATCTCACATCTCCCTAAAATGTATAAAATCAAGCAGTGGCCCTGTAAAGCCCAGACTGTTTGTTCCCCAAAAAAGACCACCAGAGTCCAGAGTCAAAGCCAAGTGGCAAGGATCTTTTACTGCAAGTTCGAACTTGGTCCCTCCATTCCACAGCATACGAGAGGGCCTTGAACAATGCGAGTGCTTGCCTTTTATAGCCCGATGTAAATAGGATACGTAAAGTTACAGAGGAACAAGGGAATTCTTTTGGTTACAGCACTACAATTGGTTAACATTTTAAGTTATACATTTAGCAGTTTTCTATTGGTTCCCGCGCTTTCAGTAAAACCATGAATGGCTGTGTCCTTATCGGAGGCTTTCCAGATGATGTTTTTCTAAAGTTGAGATATATGGTAGTCTCTGAGCTGAGAAATGTGTTTGTACTGGGCTCAGGAAGTTGAGAGAGATATGGTGGGATGTGTTTGTACTGGGCCTGTGTTTGTACTGGGCTCAGGAAGTTGAGAGATATATGGTGGGATGTGTTTGTACTGGGCCTGTTTGTGTTGAGTTCGGGGCTGAGGAATGTGCCTGTTTTCTTTCAGCCTGACCACCTGGGGCACTTGTCATCAGGACTTCCTGAGGCTGTATCATGGGCGCACATCCCCAACCTTGGCACAATAAACTTTCTAAGTTCACGGAGACCTGTCTCAGATTTTCTGGGGTTACACAGCAGAGAAAGAATTTAATAATTGTAAGACAGTCAAATGAGGAAATGAGAGGAAACCTCAAATCTGTCTCTTTGAGGAGTTTGTGTCTACGAGTTTTAGAGTGGGCTGAAGTGCTGGAATCTTGGAGTGGGCTGAAATGTTGGAATCACAGATTAATCAGAGTGCAAGGTGAAGAGGATGAAGTCTTGGGATGGGGAAATTAAGATATTGCATTCTCATGCTGATTTAGTTCCTCTGTCAGGGTCTTTGACCTGGTTGACATCAGCCATTCCACCAGAATTCAAGATCTAAAGAACATCTTAAGCAACTCTTAAACAAAAAGCCTTATTACGTCAGTGACCCTATCTATGGGAATAATGGGAAAACAACTGGTCAGTATCTAGTGCTGTGTGACTTTTGGTTATAGGGAAGTGGGCCAAAATGAAGCTTAATTAATGCTTAATTATGAATAAATTTCCACCCAGAACCCAGCAAGCAATTCTTGTCAACGCTTTGAGGATGGTTTCACTGCCATTTTATTGAACATGCAACCCATGAAAAGACATGAGGCTCAATTATTCATGCACATATTTCTCCTTTCATAAATATTTATGACTGCTGCTATAGTTTATTAAATATGTAATTCAGCCACCACATTCAGCATATCCTTTCCTCCTTCAAAGTACTTGATCTCAGCTTTTGCCAGAGGCTGTGCTTCCCAAACTGAAGGATGACCAGCATGCAGGCTGCAAACCTTTATGAGAAGTAAACCTCTTCTTTTCAAATTCTTGAACCTTGAGATTCTTCAGTTGACAGAATCTATGATACTCTTTGAATCAATATGTCCAAAATCAAACTCCTGGCTTCTCAAAAACTTCCTTTATTTCTAACCTTCTTATTTCAGTTCAGGGAAATTCTATGCTTTTAGGTACTCAGGTCAAAATTGTCAGAGGTACATTCCTTGACTCTTTACTTTTTCTTAAAGGTTTGCATCCAATCTGTTAGGAAATCCGGCCATTTTTCCTTTCAAATTATATTCAGAGTCTGACTCATTCTCACCACTGTGGAAGCCAAGGGAAAACTTCCCCTTTGCCCTCTGAAGGTTCACTGAAAATCAACAGACAAAAGGTAAATTAATAGAAGAAAAGGCATATCAATGTATTCATGGGTATGGAAGTCTTACAAAATATAAAATCCCCCCAAAATTGCCAAATAGTTGACACTTTCATATCTTCTTGAGAGTACAGAAGGAATGGTGGCTTGGAGCATGGCAAAACTGGTTATGTTGACAAAATAGGTTATGAGAAGAAGAGAAGAGGAGGCCTGGCTAACAAAGGTGGTCTTGTTATGTAGATGAAACATCACAGGTAGCAGCCCTCATAAAGAACAGATGGTGTTTCTTTCAGAAATATTTGAAATATTTCAAATATTCTTGGGTAAATACTTTTGTTTCTTTCACCACCATTCATATCTAAACCACCATAACCTTACACTTAAAAAATTAAAATAAAATTCCAGCCAGAATTATGCTCTGCTAGAAGTGAGAATATGTTATTTTGTTCAAATGGAGTTGTTTGCAAAAGAGCAAAGTCATTTTGATGGCCTGTAAGATCTGGTATAATCTGACTCCCGACTCCTGATCTTTCTTACCTCATTCTCTTTTTCTTTTATTTTGCTCACACTTCCAGACACATTAGTTTCCCTGCTTTTCCTCAAACATCCCAGTCACACCCTTGCCTCAGGATATTTGCACGAGCTCTTCATTTCTGCCTGAAGTTGATACGGGAGAGTTAACTGATTCTTCTTGCAGGAAGTGTGACAGGAGTGTGGATGGCCTGCTTGGTTGCCCTGCAGCTCAAACCCCTACGGGAAGCATTCAGATGGGTAGGTACAGAGTCCAGGCAAGTGCTTTTGGGTTCCAGCCCACAGCAGCACCTAAGGGTGGTGTCTGACTCCTGAATTCCAAGTGACCATGGCTTACAGAGCTCTTTCAGATTTGCCATCTTCAGGCAGTTTGTGTATTAATCAGCTCAATGAACCCTCTGCCTTATAGCAAGGTAGGGGGACCACTGTGACAGCCTTCTGTATCCCAAGCTCTTACTCAGTGTCCTGAAAGGATCAGATCACATGTGGATTCAAATGATGGGCATAAGGTTTTATTGAGCAGTTGAGGTGGCTCTCAGTGAGATGGTTGGGGAGTGGGAAGGAGGATGGAGTGGGAAGGTGGTGTTCCGTTGGAGTCAGATAGTCCAGCGGACTCTTCTCTGTCCACACTGGCTGAACTCCTCTTGGTGTCCAGATGTCCCTCTTCTTCTCTCTTTCTCTACTGTGTTGTTTTGCCATCGCTGGTCTTCTGGCCTGCTGATCTTGGCGTGCAACTGCTTGTGTGTGTGCTCACTAAGGTCTCAGGTTTATATGGGCACATGATAGGGGGCCTGGCAGGCTAGTGTGGTCTTGGAAAATGCAACATTTGGGTGTGAAAACAGGAGTGCCTGTTCTCACTTAGGTCCTTGGTGACAGGCCAGATGCTAGAGCCCTTGTTAGGGGCCCGTCCTTTTCTTGCCAGCACTTCCCTGCCCATCCCCCCTTATCAAAGTGATCAACCACCAAATATCTGCATAGAAAACCCACTTACTTCTAGTCTTTGCTCATATGTCATTATTGCAATCATTCCATCCTAACAACTCTACTGTTACCAGCAGTGAATTTGTAGCATTCGGCAGCAAACTTGATCCTTGCTTCCTTGGGGGAAAAACCTTGACTGAGGTGCAGAAGTAGGTTTAAGGTAGAGGGAAGGAGCAAGGAGACTTTTGGAAAAGGAGTGAGAGTTTATTAAATAGTCTTAGAGCAGGAGTGAAAGAAAGCAAAGTACACTTGAAAGATGGCCAAGCGGGCAATCTGAGAGATCCATGTTCTCTCAGAACTTAGCTTTTAACTTGGGGTTGTATACACTGATATCACTCCAGGGTGTTTTTTTTTAATCCTCCCTTGATTCTTCCCTTGGGGTAACTGTTGCCCAACTGCAGCATCTGAAGTGTCGGTTTGCAAGTTGGGATGGTGGCCACATGCATAGTACGTTTACTAAGGTTGTGCTCATGCTCTCTAGGGTCAATTTACCTCTACCGGTCAAATGCCCCCAGAGGAAGATCATACATCCGCCATTTTGCCTCTTAGTGCATCTGCTTGAGCTCGCTTGTCCAACTCCTACGATCCTATTGGGAGGCAGCCGATCTCCAACTCCAGGTGTTTTCTTTGTATTGGGAGACAATCTTCCCCTGGCACTGGCTGTGACTAATTATCATTTTGGAAAGACAGTTTAACAATCACCTGACTATCACCTGATGGTTGCTTGACATTCCTGGGTGGGGGCCCTCTCCTGCCCTGCTCATGTGCATCTGGCTACCTACTCTAACACTATTACGTATTATAACCACCTCTCTTTTCTACTTTTATAGCAGATACAAATTTCTAACACACAATGTATTCATGTATTTGTATAGTTTTCTATTTTTTTATTTTTTTTGCCTTTTTTTCTTTCTGCAATGTACCTGCCATGTGACAGGGAACTTATTTCTTTTTTTCACTGATATATACTAGGCAACCAAATCAACATTTGGTATATATCAAATTATTTATCTTCTGAAATGTATATTTTTAAACTTGTTGAATATCTTTACAAACAAAATGCACTTTATATTTGATAGTAGGTCATAGATCAACTGAAAAAATATTTTTATTTTTATTTATGGATAAAATAATACATTATATTTTAACATCTATGTGAAATAAATCAGAGTATTTTACTGCAAACCATGTGTATTTGACATATTTTGAGATGACTCTTCACATGGCCTGCCAATAGAATTACCCCTGCAAAGGGAGATTTGCATCTGAAGAAAACCTGCAGTGATGCAGCCAGATTTTTCTCTCAGACCCTCTCTTGGAAAGACTAACTGATAGTCTGACACCTTTAAAGGTCTGAAAGAAACACCACCTATTCTCTCTGAGGGCTGCTACCTGTGTGATTTTATCTACATAAGGAGAGCACCTTTTCCAGCCAAGCGTCCTTTTCTCTCCCCTGCCATAACCTATTTTGCCACCACAACCTGATTTACTGTCTTCCAATCCCATAATCTTTCTAAAACCTCAATACAACATATGAGCATCTGAACTTTATTAGGGGTATTGGGAGTAATCATTGTATGGTTCCTCCCTGTGTGTTAATAAATTTGTATGCCTTTTCCCTGAATTATCTCCTTTTGCCAGTTGATTTTTCTCTGAACCTTCACTTCGATGTATAACATGTAAGTTTTAATAAAACACGGTTGAAGATATTTTATACATATTTGTTGAATGAAATAATATGTGACTAAGAAAAAACAAAGCAAAGCTATTTTTCCCTTAAGGTGTTTACACACTAGTTGAGTAGAAATATTTGTAAAGGTGCATTTATAATAATGCACTCTGCAAACTGTCATAAAGGTAGTATTTGAATACAAAAGGATTTACTGTTATTGCTGAGTGAAGAATCGAAAAAGATAATCAAGGAGAGCTGTTGCCGCCACCAGTAGGAAGGCAAGAAGTGTTGTTCATAAGGGGTAGAAAATGGTAGGTCAGAGAGAAAAGAAGCTAATTTGGAAAGTGATCTATGGGGTAACAGAGGATCATCTGCAATATATAATTATTAAAGTATAGAAGTTTTCCTGTTTTCTTTTTGAATACTTTGTTAAGGTTATTACAGTAAACCTTTGTCCTAATTGGGCATTGTATATATAAAATTCAAATGTATGTAGATTTACTTATATGTCCTCTTTCCTGATCATGAGGGTTTGATTCTGAAATCGGGGAAATATGATTTTAGTTATTTTCAGAATAATTAGAAAATAAGTCATATAAATGTGTGACTGTGTATTTCTCCAGGATGTCCTTAATGTCTGGAAACAGAATATATATATATATATATATATATATATATATATATATATATATGTTCTTAAATTGAAGAGACGCTTGTTTCCTGACTTCATAAACACCTCTAGAGATGTTTGCAAAGCTTTTCAAAGGTTAAAGCTGAGATGGTATGGGTAAACCCAGGTCACAGCATTGCAACCTCAAGTGTATTATTAGAGAAAAAGAAAGAAATGGGAGAAAAGTGCGGTTAGGATTTTATTTGGCATTAAGTTGACTGTAAACAGTTTACCTTATCATAGCATGATAGTGTGAGGCTATCTTTGTTGGTGGTGGTGGTGGTGGTGTTTTGGTGGAGTGAAAGTGAGTTTGAGAAACATCTTTCTGCAGATAAAATTAACTGTCTAAATTATACCAAACTTTTAAATTAAGACTATCAGTTAGGCACATTGGAATTAGACAGAATAACAAACACATGTTGAAAATTTGGACAAAGAACCAAGCACACATTAAATACACAAACCCCTGACTTAATGTGTTAAATATAGCAAAAAACAAATTATAAATGTCACATGAATATGGGGAAAGAAAAATACTAGACATGTTCAAGGTACAGGATTAAAATAGTGAAATATCTATAAACACTAACTAGATTTAGCTTTAGTCAATCCATAAAAATAATGTGAACAAAAGAGTAGAAGATATATTACAAAATATCTTTTCTGAAGAAGATGAAATTTCATCTAAATCAGTCATATAACATGAAATAATTGTTTTGACAAATCTAGATAGGCCACCAATATAGAGTTGATGATTGTTTCTTTTTCTTTGTTTTCTTTTTTTTTTTTTTTTTTGGTAAAACCTGAAGGAACACCTCTTGTATTCTAACCACAGGACAATATACTATGAAGTATATCTTCTTGTGAGAGCCTCTAGTTGACTGTAGTCTTCTTAAATAAAAAGTTGTTTATTTTTTGTTATTGTTTATCACTGGAGCCCAATTATCTAGCAGTGTTTGACACATATTATGTAATTATTAAATAAATATTTAGCAAATAAATATTGAATAATATCCTGCTGTTAATATAAGTTTTAATGAGGATCTATTTTGGAAATTTTGAGATTAAAGAATTAATGCCTGATATTTATCCTTAAATTCACCCTCACCAAAGCTCCATGTCCAAGTGCTTCCTCCTACTACTGTGGGCCAAGGTATTGTCATTTTCAATAAGATGATTGCAATGATCTTTTAGCTGTTTTCTGCTTCCATTCTTGTGCATACTTCCAAAAAGGCTGTCTGTTCTCCATACAGCATTCAACATGATTATTTTTAAATTAAAGTATATTATTTCATTTACATTTAAGCAATAAAAATAAAAACTTCCAATGAATTCCCATGACATGGAGAAGAATGTGTAAAGTTCTTACTACAAGACCCCAAGATCTGGCCCTACGCTATCTCTCCATTTGATCTTCTCTCCTGGCACTCATTCATGACTGGCACAGCTTCACTGGCCTTCTCATCTTTGATCTTGCTTAAATCTGCCAGAGCAACTGTTCTCACATGAGAAACTTTTCCACTGCTGCTCCTGAAATGCTCTTTTCTCCAATATTAGTTTATTTTTATTCTCTTATCTGTTCAAATGATGTCTCACTATGGAGGTTTATCTTGACCGCCCTATTTGAAAAAGCATCCCCATGTTACTTCTTCATTTAATTTGTTTTCCATTTTTTTGTCTCTATCTCTCTTTCTTTACCTAGACCATACTTATAGACTGAAAATAAAGGCATGGAAAAATATATGTTATGCAAATAAAAACCAAAATCATCAGGAGTAGCTATACTTATATCAGTCAAAATAGGTTTCAAGACAAAAACTATAAAAAGAGATAAAAAAAAGGAAATAAAGAGGTCAATTCAGCAAGAGGATATAACAATTATATGAGTATATGCACCTGGCCAGATATGGTGGCTCCCATTTGTAATCCCAGCACTTTGGGAGGAAGAGGCGGGTGGATCACCTGAGGTCGGGAGTTCGAGACCAGCCTACATATATATACACACACACACATCTACACATATATACACATATACATATATATACATATATACATATGTATATGTATGTGTGTATATATACACCCTTTTTTTTTTTTGAGACAGAGTCTTATTCCATGACCTAGGCTGGAGTGCAGTGGTACAATCTTGGCAGTGGCACGATCTCAGCTCACTACAGCCTCCACCTCCCAGGTTCAAGCAATTCTCCTGTCTCAGCCTCCAAAGTAGTTGAGACTACTGGAGCCTGCCACCACACCTGGCTAATTTTTTTGTATTTTTAGTAGAGAAGGAGTTTCACCTTTTTGGTGAATATGTGTTTGTATATATATATGTATACGTATATATGTGTGTGTGTGTATCTATATGTATACATATATATATGTGTGTGCATATATCTATATGTATACATATATATATGCACCAAACTTTGGAGTACCCAGATATATAAGGCAAATATTATCACAGCTAAAGAGAGAGATAGACCCCAATACAATAATAGCTAGAGACTCTAACATGCCACTTTCAGCATTGGACAGAAAATAAACAAAGAAACATCTGACTCAATCTTCACTACAGACCAAATGGACTTAATAGATATTTACAGAACAGCTTCAGAACACACATTCTTCTCCTCAGAATATGGATCATTTTCAAGGATAGACCATATAATAAACCACAAGTCTTAAAAATTCAAAAATATATAAAGTATTTTCTCTGACCACAATGAAATAAAACTAGAAATCAATATTGTTAAAATGTGCATACTACCCAAAGAAATGTACAGATTCAATACAATGCCTATCAAAATACCAATGGCATTCTTCACAGAAATAAGAAAAACAATCCTAACATTTATATGAAATCACAAAAGATTCAGAATAGCTAAAGCTATTTTAAACAAAAAGAACAAAACTGGAAGAATCACATTACCTAACTTTAAATTATACTACAGAGCTATAGTAACCAAAATGGCATGGTCCTGGAATAAAAACAGACACATAGACAATGGAACAGAATAGACAACCCAGAAACAAATTCACACACCTACAGTGATTTCATCTGTGACAAAGGTGCCAAGGACACACACTGGGGAAAAGATAGTCTCTTCAGTAAATGGTGCTGGGGAAACTGGATATCCATATGCAAAATAGGGAAACTAGACTCCTGTCTCTCATCATATATAAAAATCAAATCAAAATGAATTAAACAATTAAATCTAAAACCTCAAACTATGAACCTACAAAAAGAAAACATTGAGGAAACTCTCCAGGACATTGGAGAGGGCAAAGCATTCTTGAGTAACACCCACAAGCACAGCAACCAAAGCAAAAATGGACAAATGAGTGTCACAACAAGTTAAAAAGCTTCTGCACACTGAAAGAAATAATCAGCAAAGTGAGGAGACAATCCACAGAAAGAGACAAAATATTTGTGAACTATCCATCTGACAAGAGATCAATAACCAGAATGGATTATTATATACAGAGTAAAAACACCTGTATAGGAAAAAAATCTAATAATCTAATCAGAAAATGGGTAAAGTATCTGAAGACACTCATCAAAAGAAGACATACACATGGCAAACAGGTATGTTGAAAAATTTTTAGCATCACTGATTATCAAAGAAATGCAAATCAAAACTACAATGAGACGTCATTTCACCCAATTAAAGTAGTTTTTATCCAAAAGACAGGCAAAAGAGGATGCTGGCAGGGATGTGGAGAAAAGAGAACCCTTGTACACTCTTGATGGAAATATATCTTAGTACAGTCATTATGGACACCAGTATGACAGTTCCTTAAAAAGCTAAAAGTAGAAGATCCATAAGATCCAGCAATCCCACTGCTCAGTATATACCCAAAATAAAAGAATTCAGCCTGGGCATGGTGGCTCACGTCTGTAATCCCAGCATTTTGGGAGGCCAAGGTGGGCAGATCAGGAATTCAGGAATTCAGGACCAGCCTGGCCAACATGGTGAAACCCCGTCTCTACTAAAAATATAAAAATTAGTCGGGCGTGGTGGCACACACCTATAATCCCAACTACGCAGGAGGCTGAGGCAAGAGAATTGCTCGAACCCGGGAGGTGAAGGTTGCAGTGAGTCAAGATCGCACAATTGCACTCCAGCTCTGGGTGACAGCAAGGCTCGGTCTCAGGAAAAAAAAAAAAAAAGAAAAAGAGAAATCAAAGAGATATCTACACTCCCGTGTTTATAGCAGCACTAGTCACAATATCCAAGATTTGGAAGCAATGTAAGTATTAATCAACAGATAAAAAGATAAAGAAAATGTGGTACATATGCATAACGGAGTGAAATTAAGCCATAAAAAAGAAGGAGATCCTGTCATTTGCAACAACATGGATGGAATTATGAGACATTACGTTAAGTGAAATAAGCCAGACACAGAAAACTAAACTTTGCATGTTCTTACTCATTTGTGGGAGCTAAATATTAAAGCAATAGAACTCATGGAGATAGAAAGTAGAATGATGGTTACCAGGTACTTGGAAGGGTACTGGTGGGGCAGGGATGTGGGCGTAGTTGATGGGAACAAAAATTTAGTTAGACAGAATAAGTAAGATTTAATATTTGACAGCACAACAGGATGACTATGGCCAACAATAATTTGCTGTACATTTTCCAGTAACTAAAATAATATAATTGAAATGCTTGTAACACAAAGGAATTATAAATGCTTGAGGTGATGGATACTTCATTTATCCTGATGCTATTATTATTCATTGTATGCCTGAATCAAAATATCTCATGTACTCCATAAATATACATACCTATATTTATATATATTTTAAAATATATAAAAAAGTTTCACAGGCAACCAATAAATTGATAAATGTTCATTTATACCTAGAACTGTAAATTATCAATCATGGATCAGTTTGAACCAAGTCAAGTTTAAAACTTGTTTTTGCGATAATAACAATATGGAATGTAATGATCATGGGTACTAAGTATTAGCATCTTAGTAACTTATTAGGTGATATATTATACATAATCCCAAGATGATATATTATATAGAATCCCAAGATGATATATTTTATAGAATCCCAACATTTGTTGGCTAAAATAAAAACAAAAATTTTCTGACCATTTCTGTGGGCCAGGAATTCAGAAAGATTTTGCTGAGTCCCTTTGGCTTAGGTTCTCATGAAGTTGCAGTGATTATGTCATCAGGGCCGAGTGTCATTGGAAGACTTGACTAGGATGGAAAGTTTACATGGTTTTGGCAGGAGGCCTTGATTTCTCACCACAAAAACCTCTCCATAGCCTCACTTCCTTTAAATGTGAGCCTTTGTTAAGAATGCTCATGCCACATCTAGCCTCCCCTAGAGCAAGTAATGAGAGAGAGGGGAAGAGAGAGAAAGAGAGAGAGAGAGATGTCTTCTATAATCAAGTCTCTAAAATGACAAAAGACCACTTCACACTTGATTCTATTAGAGGCCAGCCAATAATTTCAGTCCACAGTCAGTGGAAAAAGTAGTTAGGCTCTACCTCTTAAAAAGAGGAGTATCAAAAACTATGTAGCTGTTGTAAAACTACCACAGGTTTCTTAACATATGTGTCTTCAAGCCTCTAGGGATTCTCACTTTACTATTGTATTTTGGTATTGTCACAACTTGCATAGATTTTTAATTACATAAATAATTCAAGGTAATTGAAGGAAAGGTAAGTAGTAGTGATAGCAAAAATTAAAACTTTATAAGCTATAAGGAGTGAGTAGAAAGTAAAATTGAAAATACGTATGACAGAGCAAACAATAGACAGATCAGTGTTTTAAAGCAGATAAAGACAGATTTCAAGAGAAGAGTTATCTAAGAAAAATTTGTCCTTTGATACTAGAAGAAAAGATAAGAATCGTGAAGATATAAATGTCTTAGGAGGGGTGGGGGAAATAATTATGTTTTGCTTAATTATGTCTATTTTCTCAGTGAAGTACAAATAAAGATTTTTTGTTGAGAATTAGAAGACCACTGGTTAGTAGAAAATGTGCAGAGATGGGAAGACTTTTTTTTTTAACAATGTCATAGGATAAAGGAAAGTTCTAGAATTAAAAATTAAACACTAGAGAAGCTTTCAAAGTTCAATCGATGTTATAATTCACATATATGGTGGCATTTAGCATTTCAGGCTGTCATTTATTGAATGCTTATTTTGTGCAATGTACCGAACTAAGTCCTGTGCAGATACTGGCAGTTTTACTGTCATCACAACCATTTGAGGTAGGTGTTATTGTTTTAGAATAAAGGAAACTGGAAATCCTGGAGATAATTTACTTTCCAATGTCAAACAACTACATGCAGCATAGGCAAAATTTAAACCCAGGTCTATGTGACATAAATATTTATGCTATTAACAACTACCTTGGGTACCAGGAGGTAACTTGCTTCAGTTTAGGAGCAGGGATGTGGAATCAGTCATCTGGAGCTAGGTGCTATTAAATTTAACCAAGAAAGAAAGAATAGAAAACAAGGCAAACAAGGATGCTGATGATAATGTCATTTGGGATATTGATCATGAGGTTCAAGTTAGATCAGAAAAGGAAATGAGAAGAGGCTTGATAGACTGAGGAAACATGGAAAGGGTCAAGAAAGCATCATCCCATTTCCTGTTAAGTTGCTGAAGCATCAATCAATATTGATTCACACTACTGCACACATGAGACCCTACTTTTCTACCTCAAACTGTCAGAACTAGAGTTATCCCAGAGGTCATCTCACCAGTTTCATAATTTTTGAAATAAAAATCTAACATTCAGTAATATTAGAGACAAGATTGTTGAAACTGAGGTTAAGTGGAACTTTTCTTATTGCTTCATAATTGATACCTGAGTCTGCACTGGGACCTGATTAATCCTAAACATTCATACATTCTTTTTTTTTTTTTTTTTTTTTTTTTTTTTTGAGATGGAGTCTCGCTCTGTCACCCAGGCTGGAGTGCAGTGCCATGATCTTGGCTCACTGCAACCTCCACCTCCTAGGTTCCAGTGATTCTCCTGCAAATGATCCACTCGCCTTGGCCTCCCAAAGTGCTGGGATTACAGGCATGAGCCACCGTGACCGGGTCTATGTTCTTACATTCTAAGGACACCTACAGTTGAAGACTGATGTCCAAGTGCATCTTTCACCAAATGTATCAGAGCAGAAAACTAGCACAGAGAGAAGTTAGAGTAGGACGTTCGATGGATCCAAGATTTATGAGCCTGGAATTCATATAGTTTTGGAGTCCCACTTACAAATATACAAATACTTTTACTATTTGCATATTTTATAAATTCAGTAACTATATAAATATAATTCTAGATCTTATCTCAGGACCTTTGTAAATAAGGGGTCCAGAAACTTAATCTTCAGGAATTTATGGTAAATTATTTCTTAGTAAGGAATCAGCCATATTCTTATGAGTTTAAGATTTGTAATGAGAGGTGATGTTCTGCCATTTCTTGGTGAAAGAAAGAAGCTACATCGTCTACGTTCAAACCAAATGAGAAGAAAGTTCAAAAAATATGTTCCATAACTTATAATAATGTAAGCAACAGTACTGTTGATTTGCCCCATATTTGGGGGTGCAGTGAATGAGAGTTAGGGGGATCCCAGTTTTTTACATGGGAATGACAGTGAATTCCATTGATGTATTGGAAGGTAATTGGGTTAAAACTATCCTGCAAACATTTCTTTCAAGAGGGACTTTCCACTTGGTGAGCAGACACCAGCGAGAAGAGACTGTGAGATGAACCACCTTAAGACCCTCCAAATAATTCATACATGTGCCCCAGTGAGGTCCTGTATTTGGATGCTTGATACAAGGAGGACACATATTGACAAGAATTAGAGAAGTATCTAGGAGCAACAAGGACGGTTTTATATCTGTGACCTTTTGAATAAAGAGATACTAGTGCCTTTTCTTTAATCTTTCTGTCTCTAGACACAGAAGAGTTAAGGGAGGAAATAAAAGAGCTCCTCAAAATCTCCTCTTTATGTCCTCTTTAAATGGCCTTATTTGTCACAAAGAGATAAGTAAAAGGGTTTCACTAAAGTTCAGTAGAAAATAATAATGAGAGAAACACACACACACACAAATTGTATCCCATTTTATTAGAACTTCTATGTAACCCATGTTGAGACCTCAAAAAATTGTACAATTAGAATGTGCTAGTATTAGGTGTAGAATTCAGGACTCCTAATCTGCTTTCATCTTTCCATAAAACTAAGCTGCTGACTTTGTAACTTGAATTCATATATCAACTATAATCTAATCACACTTATTAAATACGTGGTTTTATGAAAGATAAATATTTCCTTTTATATTATTAAACTATGATGAAGTATTCACTGAGTCTGACGCTACTCAAAAACCAAAGATGGATGGCCAAGCTCAACCTCTCACCTTTTCAGTTCTTCCTATGCAAATCAAAAAATCTCCTAAGCAACCTAAAATAGGACAGCTAATATAAATGTTCATTGCTCCAAAATCTGCATTTCTCTGTCTTTACCTTCTTGGGTTCATGTTATATTCATTTTGTTCATTTCTCAAGCCATTACCTTGTTTAATAACTTAGAATGGCATCATTGTGCATCAAGCAGTCTAACCCTGAATTGTTAATCTGGAATTAATTTCTCATCTCAACCAACCTCATCTCATCCATCTAGTTATTGACCCCAGTTTTAATCCTCAATATTACTCTTCACAAAAATTACAGTCATTGTCACATTCTTCTTCTACACTCCAGGGTACTTGAAGAGGTACTTTAAATCAGTATCTGCTTCAAATGAGTGTGCTTGGAATTTTTAGCGTCATGTTGGCACAATGTTTTTGCTTGCTGAAGATATCTGGAAATTTGAAACTTAGATACATTTAAGCCTCAAAAAGACCATACATATAATAATAAATCAGCACTAGTTTCTAGAAAACTAAATTAAAGAGAATAAATTAATCTTTATTCTTATGTAATAGAAAGCCATGTTATTTATGAAACCATTTTACTTTAACTTACCAAATATTTACTGATCTCCTATTATATGTAAAATGTCAGGGGTACTATAGTAAATGTATAAGACAAAAACCCTTATGTCCACAGAACTTAAAGTTTAATTGATAGTGAGGAACAATAGGAAACATAAGTCAAGTGGTAGGGATTTAGTAGGCAATAATTGCTTTGTAGAACATTAGAGAAGGAAAGAATGATGGAGAATATGGGCAGAGTGTTTAATGATAAGTCAAGGAATGCATCACTGAAAAGAGGACAGTGATAAAGGCTTAGAGAGGTAAGGGAGTGAGCCTGAAACTATCCTGGGAAAAGCATTCCAATCAGCGAGAACAGACAATGCAAAGATTGAAAATGGTATTGGACACATTGTGTTTTATGATTCATAAATTCAATTCTGGCCAACTTACTGATATTAAGTTTGATATTGTTGTTCTCAAGAGTATATTTTAACCACTTCATATGATGGTTAACTGTTATGCTGACTGTGTAGGGGACTATGTCTGTCCAAAATTTGTACGTAGATGTTCTAACCCCTAGTACATGAAAATGTGACTATTTGGAGATAAAGTATTTAAAGAAGTAATTGAGAGTAAATAGTATCAGGAAGGCATAAAGACATCCTCTACCCATTAAGCAGAGAGATCGTAAAATAAACAAACTTGGTAACATTTGATCTTAGACTTACTTCTAGCCTTCAGAACTGTGAGGAAATTAATTTCTGTCATTGAACCCACAAAGTTTGTGGCATTTTGTTATGGCAGCCCTCACAAACTAATACATTCACCATTTAACAATTCTAAGATATAAATGAATAATTTTGCAAATCAAAAGTACATCTTTATGGGATACTGTTGTAGGACACGTAAATAAGTTGTTTTGCTTTCCAGAAAACCTATTAGTGCTATGGTGAGATATGGGGAATCATAGGAAGTACAAGTCACTGCACAGTTATGGTTTATTGTATAGTCTGTTCTGATCATATTAGTCTGGATTAATAAGAATAAAAGTTATTCTGGAATCTTACCAAGGTCGACCTTGGTTACATAAAACACAGCTGTGGAAATATTAATTTTCCTATAATACTGGATTATATTATAAAATCAAGCCAGTCAGAAAATCAAGACATTGGAAACATATTTCATTCAAATCTCTGCCTCTTTCTTGTAAGAGAGTCTAGTTTTTAAAGCAGTGCTTATAAAAGGCATACTTGGCAAGCACCCTGCACAATGACAAATATGCTTACCTCTTCAGGAGGACGTGACAGCCAGCAGGGGCTTTGGAGAGCCTGCAATTTGTGAGCGAGTAATTTTTTTTCACAAACCTTATAACCCATGAAGTAAACCATGCACAGATAATCTGCCTGTTCTCCAGGCTTCTTTTGATTAAGTGTATAAAAGAGCAAAGATTTATGAGGGGATGTTGTTTCTGCATTGACCTCTTGTGGTGCTCCTTTCAGAATATGAAAAATGGCACCATCTGATTCCAGAAGGGGGATACAGGACAGTGTTCTCATCAAAACCATTATAGGGGTGAATTTGCAGATTCTTGCTGATTACTCTTCCAGGGAGCTTACACTCAGCAGAAATAGACCCATCTTGACTTCAGCTGTGCCTGTCATTAACACCTTCTGTGGAAAGAAAATTCCAACAAGTCTCTGTTAATTCCAATTTGTACCAAGAGTTTTCAAGAAGCTAGTGATGAACCTAGCTGGGTTCGGCATTGTATCTTCACCTGCAATGATTCTACAGCCTAAAATAGCTTACAGGAAATCAAGAGGAGAAAGCATCAAGATTCTGGATTGGTAGAGTTCATCCCTTGTACTCACTCTTCTTATTGCTAATGTGCCTAAAAATTATCATGATAATAGTAGCTGCTACTTTTGAGATTGCTTTTAATTCTGCATATGGCATTTACACTTATCATCTTAAATGCTCAAAACACTTGTCTGAATTAGGACCTCTAATACTCTCACTAAGGAGATGAAGGAATTGATGTACAGAGAAGCTAAATAATTTGTGCAATGTCACACAAATCAAGAGTTGATGTAGGATTCAAACCCAGACAGTTTAACTCCAAAATTTGCTAGCTTAGCTCCTAAAATATACTAAACAGCTGATATGCAATGGATACTTGGTACCTTTAAGTAGCTCTGTCTTTTCCAAATTAATTTTCTTCTTCAGAAAAACTATCAGAATTGACACATCTCGCAACTTAGTTCTAAATAGTTACATGTTCATTATGAAAGGATGACTTTGTCTTCTGATTTACATGCTGAATGTTTTCTTCTTCTCTCTCCCCAGGCCCCCACTTCTCATCTCTCTACCTGTATCATGTCCCAGAAAGATGACATAATGGACTACATGAAGAGGTTTCTTCTTTCAGGTTTCTGGTGGATAGCCATTGGGGGGTCAGGCAATACACTGGAAAAGGAGAATCAAGTAATAGTCCTTATTACTATTTTTCCATCCTTGTAATCCAGCCACGATCCAGTTGAATCTCTTGACTTATGTTCATCTTAAGATTTCAACTCCTTAAGATGAACTTTCCACAAAGACTTTTCAGTCTTCAAACAGACCCCTTTCCTGTTCGGACCATTGGGTAGGAATGGTGCTCCACTCTTACTAACTGTAGGATACTGTGCCATCTTTTGCACTTTTCCTTGTGTTTTAAAATTTGTATGTTATCCTTTACAAAACCCTCCTTTTCATAATTTGTCATAATTTGTATATGCTGTTTCTTTGGTGACCTGAATTGGTAGAGTTTGAAAAGTTGTTTGGCCTAATATGGAATGTTAAGCTTAAGCATGCTTGTCCATAGCCTTCAAGCATTTTCTGAATCTCTCTAAAAATCCATCTCTGCTGGATGCCTTTGACTTATGAAATGCCAGGGTCCAAATTGATCTAAAACTAAATTTGTGATTTGGGGAAAAAAACAAAACTAAACAAAAAATAAAAACAAAACAAACAAAAAACTCACAATGGCCTACAATTATGGATCTTGTCCTCTACATAGGAAAAAAAAGTGCATCTCTATTTTCAAAATTCTCTAGTGATCATTAGTGTTTAAAATAGACTTGCCAGGGTGAGGCAAGAGAATCCCCCGAGCCCAGGAGTTCAAGACCAGCCTGGGTAACATGGCAAAACCTTGTCTCCTTAAATCATAAAAAAATTTTAAAAAATCTGGGCATGGTGGCACATGCCTGTGGTCCCAGCTACACGGGAGGCTGAGGTGAAAGAATTGCTTGAGCCCAGATGACTGAGGCTGCAGTGAGTCGTGATCACTTACTACACTCCAACCTGGGCAATATAGTGAGAATTTGTCTCAATAAATAATAAATAAATATGAAACAAAATAGGTTTGAATATTTTTCAACCATATTTAATGTCTTAAAATTTTTTGGTTTTGAATTAAACAAGAAGATACAGATTATTCCTTGGCTAGAAAGCAAGAACTCCCCCAAAACAGTGAAATATTGATCAACTGTGCATTAGAATTATAATCATCATATTGAAGGAATATTGATGTAGGCCTCAGTGAGTGTGCACAATAGTTTCTATGTTATAATCCATAAAGATACATATTGCTACCAAATGAAGCTGTTAGTAGTATGCCTTGCTCCAATCTCAGCCATATTCCCACTTTGGCATTTCTGGATTCTCTGTCGATTCTATTTCTATTTAGATAATTCTGTCAGATTACTGTTGTTATCTTCATTGTTCTGGCATTAATGCTGCCCACTTCATTTTGAACTCTTTAATATCAGTGTTAGAGATATCTTACATGAGCCAAGACGTGACTCTAACTAGGTTAATTAATTGGAAGATCCATCTATTTGGGCCAACATTATATTTTTTTAAATTTGTGCTTACTACTTCAACTTGTTCAATGGCCATGATGAAATTTCCAAGGAATGCCAAGAACCTTGCAAATGTGGGTCTAGTCTTGTATTCAAAGAGGAGGAGGGCAAGTGGGTAAAAGGACTCTAGCCCATTGCACAAGAGTAGGGAAAACCCCAAATGCATACATTTTACTGATTGGGTTTAATTATACCACCTTTGTATTCAGAAAACAAGTTAGTAGGAACTGCAATTTAAGATTTCTTACCCCAAAGTTGAATCACCACTCAAATTGCTTAAAAGTTACCTCACACATATATATCTATCTATTTATGTAGAACATTATTGAATTTCACATATCCAGGTAGATAGCTATGACACCAAGATTTTCAAGGTTGCTGAAAAGAAGCGAAGGTAAGGGTTAGTGGTTTTCAGACACTAATCACAGAAAAACCTGCTACTTTTATAACAGAAACAAGTTTGACCCTTAAACTACGATTGTTTTCTTTCAGTAGTGATAGAATTGGAGACTTGGCTCCATCCCCAAGAGAACACAATTTTATATTTTCCCTTTAGCTCAGACAAAAGTAATTTTCTTCATGCCAATATGTTTTTTTAGTTGGAACATTTTATGACTAGCTTACATTACCTCACCTTTGTACTATTCCCCCTTGAGAATAATAATAAAAAAAAACTTTAACTCAAAGTATTTTTTTTTTATTTTTTCTCTTCTTTTTTCCTCTGTTAGTAAATCTATTTGAGAGAAAATGAGAATTGCTTAGACAACTCTAATGATTGCTATCACTTCAGAATAGTTTATTGACTATTGATTAAATTGCAATGCTACATGTGAACATAGTTGTGATCAGATTTCAAAAAAACAGAGTTCTGATTTTGCTTTGGTAGACTATAAGTTACTTAAGGCAGTTATTTACTTGAAAATAAAGCCCAAGTCTGTCAAGATTTTTTTCTTTGCATATTTATACACAGCAAACAATAAAAACAAAATGCATTGTTTTCTGTACATTGTTAAAGTACCTACTCAGAGCAATGTGACATACCTTTAGTGGCATGTGATGTATTCAACAAGATCAACTAGTTTCTTAAGGTTTGGGAGAATGTAAAGTGCCAAATCATAGCGTGGTTGCACCAGTCAAATAACAGTGATGAATGGGTAAGTTGTATTTATACTGGATCTTTTCTATTTTCCTAATGTACTCTCGTTTATTCTGAATTTATTTCTGTGCAATATTTTTCTCAAAAACTTGATCTATTAGTCACTAAGTCTAAGGACAAGTGAAAAGTTATCTCATACAAAAAGAAAAAGTTTGGAAATATCACCACCAGTGAAGTCCCAGGAACACATAAGAAATATATGACGGTGTTCTCTAATTAACATGTGAGAAAAGAATTAATGCATAATATGAAAGAAATGTATTTTAATTTAGCATGTATGAAAATTACAAGTATATACTAGCTGTGCTTTAATTTAACTTTACCACTTAAAATTTCTGTCTAAATAATGATAATATTTAGGGCAAAAGAAAGAAAATGGTGTAAGCTCTGAAATTAACTAGAGTAAAATAAATAAACAAATGTTATAATTTGACCAACACGAAGAGGAAAAGGATAATTGACAAAGGTGTATAAGGTATGATTGCTAAGGTCCATCCTCTAAATTCTATCCTCTCATACCATGAAGAGCAGGGAAGACTCTCTTATCATAGTCAAAGGGAATATTTTGTCTTATTGAGAGATTACAAAGTGGTTACTATGATGGGTTTGATATAAGAAAGGAAGAAAGTCACTGGAGTATGGATAAGAAGCCTGGCTCTTCTATTACATGGTTGCATAAATCTTCAGAAATCATTTCACCTCTTTGTCTTACTTTCTTCATCCAGTAGTATACAGTAATGATTAAGATTGCTTGTTTAGAAAGCAATTTGCTAAGGTAAAAATTGCAGTCCATCATTCATGTGTGATGTTGGGCAAGTTTCCTAATGTCTCTAGAACTTTTTCCTCACTTTCACAATTAGATCATTAAAGTACCAGCTCATAGGATTTTTGTGAAGATTAAGTGAGAAAATACATTTCAGTCATTTAGATTGCTGTCTAGTCAGTTGTAAATTCTTAATAAAAGTTGCCTTTAACATTTCATGATACTGTCACAAATCAATTAAACTTTTAAATTTTATTTTGATTAACATTGTATTTTATTAACATACTGTATTTATTTAAGATTTGAATATTAAATGAGAACAGTGACCTCTTATATTTGGCTAGCTTGTTTATATGAAATTCTGCATTAATAAATGTTTTGCCAAAGTGTAAGGAAGAGAATAAACCATTTAAGGGATAATACATCTGGCTCAACTCAGATAAAAGCAACTGGACATGTGGGACCATCAACGCTCCTTCTTCCTTCTGACTGACCTGGCAGCCACTTTGCAAGATTCCATCAGCAGCAGAAATGTGATAAGTTGAAATGAGGAGGTTCTTGCGGTGCCCAAATAAAAGAGAAAGCTTATTTGCTTTAGAGATTAGCTTTGAATTCCCCAAAAATGTTTCACATAAAAGCTGTTTTGAAAATGGTCTTTGGAAAAACTAGGACCTGTGCAGAAAAATCTGGGCCTGTGAAGTAAGTGGTATTATGTAAGCCACAGTTGTGGTGGTATGTTGTCCTTACTACAGAAAATTCTGTAGAGCTCCAGAAACATAGCAGGGTCTTGAGAGAGAGAGAGAGAGAGAGAGAGAGAGAGAGAGAGAGACAGAGAGACAGAGAGACAGAGAATTAATTGTGATAAAATATACATAGTCTGAAATCTACTATCTTAATTTTTGTTTTTGAGACAGGCTCTCTGCTGCCCAGGCCAGAGTACAGTGGCATGAACATACATCACTATAGCCTTGAATGCCTAGCCTCAAGTGACCCTCCTACCTTAGCCTCTCAAGTAGCTGGGACTACAGGCATGTGTCACCATGCCCAGCTAATTTTTAAATATTTTGCAGAGACAGGGGTCTTGGCTCATTTCCCAGTTCAAGACCAAGTCTTGAACTCCTGGTCTTAAGTGGTCTTCCTGCCTCTACCTTGCAAAGCAGTGGGACTAAGGGTGTGAACCCCCTCACCCAGGTTAACTGTTTTTAAGTGTACAGTTCAGTAGTGTTACATATATTCACATTGTTTAGGAACAAATGTCCAGAACTCTTCATCATACAAAACTGACACTCTATGCCCATTAAAGAACAACTCCTTATTTAGCTCTTCCCACAGCTCTTGGTTACTCTTTCTATTCTCTATCTTTATGAATTTGACTATGCTAAGTACCTCAGATACATGAAATTATAAAATATTTATCTTTTGGTGACGTTTCATTTTGGCATACTTTTTTAAGTTTCGCCCATGTTGCGGCATATGTCAGAATTTGCTTCCTTTATAAGTTTGAATAATATTCCATTGTATTTATATACCACATTTTGTTTATCCTTCCATTCGTCAATAGACTGGACTGTTTTCACCTTTTGGTTCTTGTGGATAATGCTTCTATGAACGTGAGTGTACAAATGTCTCTTCAAGATCTTGACTTCAATTCTTTTGGATGTAACTTTGCCCAGAAGTAAATTTGATGGATTACATGGTAATTCTGTATTTAATTTTTGGAGGAACGTACATACTGTTTTCAATAGCAGCTGCATTGTTTCACATTCCCACCAACAGGGCACAAGAGTTCCATTTTCTCCACATCTTCACTAACATTCTTTTTATGTTTATTTTATTTTTTTAAATAGCCATTCTTATAGGTATGAACATAGAAGGAACTTTAAATTTTTCTTTCTTTTTCTCTATATTGTAAGCTCCTCAAGTCAAGTCTCGTAAGTGTCTTGTTTATTGCTATAACCCCTATACTTCATACAGTTCCAGAACTCAATAGAGCTTCCATAAAGGTGCATTAAATATAAGAATAAACGGAGCACCTTTTATTATGAGTTTTGGCACCTTGAGGGTTTGCAACTCTGTGATATACCAGGCAGCAGCGTTTCAGGCAAGGTGATTTTCCAGCAAGCTCAGGAAGCAGATCAGAGGTGATGCACCTCTCTGGAGAGATTTATGAGCAGCAAATATCAACCAAATGGCTGCTAGGGAGGAATACAGATAGACAGGAATTTCTGTAAGGATACAGGGATTACCTGAATGCTTTCGAGAGCCTCTCTGGGACTCACTCAAATTATGAAGGGAGATATTTGACTTATGAGAGGTAAAAAGAAAGGATAGTACTGACTCTGACTTCTTACAACTAGGATAAGCCAACGCATTTTAGATAATATAGTTTAAATGACTATAATCTGGTTTAAGTTCTAAATAGTTATACTCTCACCCCCTTGATTGGCTAAACTTTATCTATTTATGATTTAGTATTTCTGAGTAAGTAGCTCATTATATCTTCACGTTATAAATAAATTGGTGGTAATACTATTTCGGGCATTACTAAAAATATTTGATGATAAAGAAGAATTGATAATGGACACCACCTATTAGCTTTCATGGCCTCGAAATGAGCTTAGTTTGACAAAGGCTTCCACTAGATAATGCTTCTTTACATAAATAGGGTTTACTCAAAATATAGATGGACACAGATGTTAATTAACAATTGACAGGACGTAAAAGAACGAACACAAGTTATATGATTATCTCCTGTGCTTTTGTTTATTGTATCTTTTTATGAAACAGCCCAAACTTGGAGCTAAGTAAACTAAAAATGTGAAATTTGTTAATTGGGAATAAAAGTAGGGACAAAAATAATAGAAGATGCAGAGAAAGCTGAAGTTATGCGAGAGTAGAGACTGTAAGTTTGCAGAGAATACAGAGCAGTAAGGAGAGACAATAAAGCAGATGAGTGACAACTGATAGACAAAACAGAGAGGTTTCCCATGGTTCCAGAGAGGGGAGGAAAGAGTAGGTTGTATGTACGGTTGACTCATTTTATAATAAATTTTCTGTTCAACTTCAGCCTACAGTGTCATTAAAATCATCTCACTTTCTCTTAAAGCAATCTGAGTCTCTATTTCATCCTTTGAAATGAGCCTAGGAAGAGAATAGTGTCTCCTTGGGAAACCTGATCCCAAACCTACTTTTATCTGCTGATAGCAGTTTCATTGTCCATTAAACTTTAATTTGTAAATTGATTAAATGCAATGGAAAGTCAGGTGAAAACGTTTTGCGTATCTTCTTATTACTCACTATATTATAAGTCATCTGCTTTTATTATGGAAAAATTAATGCTGGAATTACATAGAAGTGCCATTTGTTGAGGACTTTTATGCAGTAGGCATAGAATAAGGCAAGTAAAGATTTAGACTTCAAAATAACTCTATAAAATCGGTCATAATATCTTATTTCAAATATTAAAAAATTATGCCTTGAACATTTAAAGATTTTTTCAGGAGTTACATTCAGGTCTGTAAATAATTCAAAAACAAAAGCTCTGAAACATTATGGTAGAATGAAAGAAGACCCTTCCAGCTTCTGCATAGAAGATGCTAGCTAAATCATGCCAAAGAAACATTTATCTTTAGTTTTCAAACATTCATAGCATGTAGAGCTACTAATAATTGGCATGGCAGTGAAAACTGAGATTTTTAAATATAGCAATAGGTTTTCATAAATTTGGAAGGTGAGATCCTGTGAAGAGTGCCCGTAGAGCTGATGAAAGACAATGGCCTTGTTTGCCTCTATTAAAAACCAACTCTCTTCAGGGTTATCCAATGAATAAAACAAATTCTGACTTAAGTTGCTTTCCCTGAATTTGATTACAATTCCACGGACTACGTATCTTTGCAAATACAGATCAGTACATTTTTATTATATGTATATATTTTTCTATTATAATTGTTGCACTTGAAATATAATGACAAGATTTCTGTCTTCTCCCATTGTTCTCTTAGCTGATCTCCCTGTTTCGTAAGAGTCTTCACTGAAATCATTTGCAAAGTGCAACCAGGATGATCCTTTAAATCATTAACAGAAATATATCTACACGTCTACTTAAAACTCTTCGATGGCTATAGATTTTACTCGAACTACTGTGTCAAAATTCCCAGCATGTCCTAAAGGCTTCAATGTGAGCTTGTCTTGCTTTCCTTTCTGTTTGCTTGTTTTTAAGCCTCTGAATCCCAGGCTTTTTCTCTCTGTCTGGAACACTAGTATGAATTTTCTTTATTCCCTGTGGGGTTTTTTCTCCCATTTTTCTATTGTTAGAGAAAATGTATCTGAACAGGACATTCAATATTTGTTCCAAGTTGCGTCCATCCTCTCCACTTCTACATATTTTCAAAGAGTAGTTGTGTTTATTCCAAACAACGTGACCTTCCCGATACAAGTAGTTATGGACCAAGATGGTCCCCTATTAAGTAACAGTCATTTCCTGAGACTTTGGAAGTGGGGCCAAAAACATTATGTCTTAGCCTTAATTTTCCAGGATTTAAAAATAAATAAATAAATAAACCCAGAAACGGAGTGGATTTCATTTTCTTTTAGGTGAACCAGATGTGAGGAAATTTCATTTGTGCTAAGATACATGTAAGTAGCAATACACAAACAGAAGCTGTCTGTGCCCACGCCACTGCTCCCCCACAGAAACTTCCTAGGTTTCCTTCAGTGCTTCTTGCAGTCAATGGTTCTGACATCTGCCTGAGTGCCAGCTGCACTCCTGATTTTACGTTTCACAAGGTACCATGGTATCCTAATCATCAGTAATATAATGGATGCCCTATTACGCTACTTGCACTTTACTGATTCACAAAATTAAATGGCATCCTCAATTTCCTCTGAAAATCATATTGTATTGACTTCTCATTTCAGTCATGGCTGAGTATTCATGGCTAGTAAGATCCTGTCTCGTATCCCCCACTCACTCCTGGTCCTGCATTTCAGTTCAGTGCTTAGCTAGAGTCAGCCTTGTTTGTGCCCCAATATGCCAGCTGATTGTTATTAAGTAGAATTACTCAATTCAATTACCTATTTTGAAAACCAATAGAATTTGAGCACAGAATTATAAACAATTGTCATTGCCATAAAAATGGAATTGAATATTTTGAAAAGAAAGAAAAAATATTTTTAAAAGTACTGGGAAATTAGGCATGGGCAAGTTAATTCTAAAAGGTTGAGGAACAAATAATATTCCATTCATATTTGGCTTTATATCAATATTTGGCAAACAAATATACACTTTTATATTTAAGTTGAAATAGAATATATAAGTTTTAAATGTGTTTTTCTCCCACAATTTAAAGTGGATTTTAATTAGTCTATCATTTTCCTAAGCCCTCTTGCATTGTATAATAGCACTTTTACTGACCTCTTATTGCTTAAAGCTGAACTAAAGTGAGTTATTAGTCCCCCTTTCCCCATCAAAAAATCCAAAAGCAAGCCAAAAAACACACTCTCCCTCCCACCCCAAGACAGGGCCTTGCTCTGTTGCCCAGGCTAGAGTTCAGGAGTGGCCTGATCACTACTCTGCAGCCTTGACTTCCTGGGCTCAAGCAATCCTCCTACCTCAGCCTCCCAAGTAGCAGAAACCACAGATGCATGCCACCACATCTGGTTAATTATTATTTTTTATTTTTTTGTAGAGACAGGATATCACATCTCACTATGTTGCCCAGGGTGGTTTCAAATTCTTGGGCTCAAGCAATCCACTGGCCTCAGCCTCCCAAAGTGTTGGGATTACAGGCATGAGCCATCACGCCTGAAGGAAAAAACAAAAAACAAAAACCAAACTACTTAATTTTATAATTTCTCATGGATTGTCTGATATTTTTGAATAGAGAGGCCAAGGTGAGGCAGAAAACATATTGGGAGGAGGTGTGTTCAGAGGTTTGAGTTTGCTAAGTGAGATTTGTTTGTTTTCTTACAAGAAGTGAATTCACTATTTAAGTAAGGAACATAAACCAGTGTTACAATGTCTCTGTTTATTTTAGTTACTTCTGCATTTATATTTCACCTTTTACTAAAAGGATTTAAAGCGGCTTATAGTAAAAACAATTCACTAAGACTGAACTATTAACAGAGATTGTTGTTATGTAACGTTTATTCCATTCCAATTCTATGTTGTATTTGAAAATATCCTTGTTTTCTAAAGAGATTGTAAACAGCTTGAAAGAAAAGTCAGCTCTATAAAACTGCATATGTATTTTCCTTTTTTCCTTCTCTTCACCTTTTAGTAATCTCAAAGAACAGAAACTTTATGATCAATGTTACAAACCTTCTTAAATCCATGAAGAACTTACCTATAATAATTTTTTAACACATGATCTGATTTTATTTTGTTTAGATGTGTACACATATATGTGGGTATGAAAGGGAAGGTGACTGCTTTTAAAGATGATTTTGTGATACAGATTTTATTTTTTATGTGTGGCTAGAAGACTTATAAAAATAAAATTCAGGTCGGGCACAGTGGCTCTCGCCTGTAATCTCAGCACTTTGGGAGGCCGAGGCAGGTGAATCATTTGAGGTCAGGAGTTTGAGACCAGCCTAGCCAACATGGTAAAACCCCGTCTCTACTATAAAATACAAACTTAACCAGGCGTGGTGGCGGGCACCTGTAATGCCAGCTACTGGGAGGCTGAGGCAGGAGAATCGCTCGAACCCGGGAGGCAGAGGTTGCAGTGAGCCGAGACCACCACTGCACTCCAGCCTGGACAACTGAGAAAGACTCCATTTCAAAAAAAAAAAAAAAAAAAAACATAAACAAAATTAAAAAGTAAAATTCAGGGCTTGCCTGCTTATCAATTTCCTAATTTCAATCTGAAAACGTCATCACTATTTTTTTTTTGCCACACTACACCAAAAACGATGCCAGTTTAATAACTATAAATCTTTTTGTTCAGTTTTCTGCAATCGTTTCAAGGCTATAAAAATTCAACCACATTACTTATGGGTCTAATTTACTGACTCTGTAAATCTGCCCAAATGCTTGATTGACAACAGTGAATTCACTAATTTCTGGCAGACATTTTATATGAAAGGGTAAGCTCAGGTCTCCTATTCTTGGATGAGGTCGCTGTGATAACCCTATACATACTTTAATCTGAGCTCCAATAGTGGCAATCTTGTTGTGCCCCTTACTGTCCAGTAGAACCAAAAGAGATTGATTTAATATTATTTCTATAGTTATTACAAGTGTCCAATCTCTGTTGTAAAAGAGAGAAAAATACCAGAATTTTAAATTTATTTTGGCCCTTGAGTCTAGTTCTGTTGAATCCTCAAAAATATCCAGTGTTTAGATCTGATTGATCAAAATAAAGAAAACTGTTTTATTAAATATTTGATACAATTGTGAGATTTTCAAAAACCGAATGCAAACACAGAGGAGCAAATATCTATTTTGCTTAATAAAATGTCTTTTTAAAAAAATTTGTAGAGGTTAATTATAGTTCCGATCTGCTCATTCCATTATGGAAATTATTAAAGATCGCTTCAGGATGTGGCCAAAGTAATGAAGTGCTGAGAGTAATAAATGTCATTTTTACAAATAATGGCTTCTGAGTAGCCATTTTAAATATTAAACCATTTAAACTTATCTTTTTGCATACTTATGATTTAGGGAAAGGCACTTTCTACTTATTGTGTGTCCTCTTCTGCATTTGTATGAGTACATGTTTACCTGTATGTTTATTTGTGCAGGGCATTGACATTGTAACCCAGTGATTCAGGTTGATTCTAATTCTATCAATGTGCATTTGAATTTGGAACGAATAAATATTACTAAAATGTAACTAATGTCATACTTCTGATAGCCTTCTTTAATGTATTCTATTTAATTATCTTCAGGTTTTGGCAAAAAGGTCATATCCAAAGAGAAGAAGTGTATATTTCATGGGGGCAGGGACCCATAAATATTTTGCCAGCCTTTGTATGCCCCCACTTTCAAGGAGGGTGTCTGGGGTATATTTTGGTCTTAAAGGAGCAAACTCCAGAGTAAGTATGCCTGACTGGGAATCTGGTATTGCTACTTGCTTACTGTGTGATGTTTGGCCGGTTATTAACCAGTTCGTGCTTTAGTTTCTAAAAAGAAAAGAGAATAGATATGTTTTTCCTTGTACATGTAAGTAGGCTGTATCTACTCTGCTTTTTAGAATTAGTTCAGTTCCAGCAAAATGCTACATGCTTGACTAATTAAATAAGAAACTCAATCTTTTCATTTCCTTCCTTCAATCCATAGCCCATTTGAAAATTTTCAATTGAAATTGACCTCAAATCCTTTTCACGAATACTTAAATAAATGATCTCCTTATTTAATGAGGGTTTGGCGTCACCCTTATTTTAAAATTTTTAATGTCCTCATAGTAGTATAAAAGTAGTTGGATCTTTAGAGTCAAATAGTGTGAATATTTGCGTTTGTACATGTGAGTATGTGTGTGTATTTGTATCATATATGCGAGATGAAAAACAGTGACTGTAGTTTGTATGATGTAACAATGCTTTCCCTTTTTCTAAGATAAAGATGGGCATCTATCTGCTCCAACAAAATATCTTAATATCTTACATTTACTTGACTTTCTCAATGCAAACTCACATAATTCACATTATTCTTCAAAAAGATCTTTAAAAATCACGCCTTAATAGAAAGCAGTATATATTACTTTCTGAATTAAAATATAAGCACTTTTTTGTTCTTTCTTTTAATTGTATAACATTCTCTGTTTCTCTGTAATTGGAATATTTATATGTCAGTTAGAATGGTGATCATTAAAAAGTCAGGAAACAACAAACGCTGGAGAGGATGTGAAGAAATAGGAACGCTTTTACATTGTTGGTGGGAGTGGAAACTAGTTCAACCATTGTGGAAGACAGTGTGGAGATTCCTCAAGGATCTAGAACTAGAAATACCATTTGACTCAGCGATCCCATCACTAGGTATATACCCAAAGGATTATAAATCCTTGTACTATAAAGACACATGCACATGTATGTTTATTGTGGCACTATTCACAATAGCAAAGACTTGGAACCAACCCAAATGTCCCTCAATAATAGACTGGATTAAGAAAATGTGGCACATATACACCATGGAATCCTATGCAGTCATAAAAAAGGATGAGTTCCTGTCCTTTGTAGGGACATGGATGAAGGTGGAAACCATCACTCTTAGCAAACTATCACAAGGACAAGAAACCAAATGCCACATGTTCTCACTCATAGATGGGAACTGAACAATGAGAACACATGGATACAGGGCGGGGAACATCACACACTGGGGCCTGTCTGGGGGTGGAGGGCTGGGGGAAGGATAGCATTAGGAGAAATACCTAATGGAAATGACAAGTTGATGGGTACAGCAAACCAACATAGCACATGTATACCTATGTAACAAACCTGCATGTTGTACACATGTACCCTAGAACTTAAAAGTATAATAAAAAAATAAATATTTCTCAGAGGGGCTGTGTGTAAATTTAGTTTTAAAGGATGAAGAGAGATTAACCATGTGAAGGAATAAAGATGAAGAGGGAAGGAAATGCATGACTGTATGGATGAGAAGAAATCTCCTAAATTGCAGTGAGACAAATTGGTCATGGTTTCACTTCCCTGCTGTGGAGTCCTGGTGATGGGGTGGCATTTATCTACATAGGCCCTCCTAATAATGGTTCCATCAACATTATTGGCAATCAAAGGCTGAAGGGTTCACCAAAGTTAGAGACTGAAAAGTATCCATTAGATTCAACTATAAAGAGATTACTACAGCCCATGCAATGGAGTGGTGTGAATGTTGTACTATTATCTGAGCCTGATGGCAGAGGAGTAAGAGGTCAATGGGCAATAAACTCATGGTGACAGTACATAGAGATTCTTGCTATAAAAATGATGATCTATGGACCATGGCATCAACCCCATCTAGGAGATACTTGTAAATGTAGAATCTCAGGTACCTCCTCACAACTACTGCATCAAACTCTGCACTGTAACAACATATTCATATGATTGCTCAGAACATTAATGTTTGAGAAGCATTGGTGTAGACATCCATTTTTAAAAGACTGTTTACAAAACAAGAGACAAAAATAAGGCAGTAGTTAGAGGAAGATAGATAATTTGTGAATTTTATTATTACTATAAAATAGATTGGGCATATGGAAAATGAAGATGGATAAGGTTTAAAGTGTATGATTTACAGGTAAGAGCAAATCAAATTTAAAAATAATTTGTTATTCTCAGTGTATAGATTTGGAAAACAAATTTCAGAGAGGTTAAGATATAATGTTTTGTCAAAGTTATACAATAGGATGGATAACCATATTCAAATGTGAGTCTGCCTGTCTCCAAAGCTTATACCCCCTTTTCCTGAGTAGGTTAATCGTTAATGAGAATAAATATACTTAATTAAGCAACAAATAAAAGCTATGGTGGTTGTGATTTTTAATTTTTGTATTATAATTGATGGTACCAAAGGGTGTCAGATTTACTTAATTTATTCATTTCCCAGTAATTTTATCTAGCAAATTTAGTAAATTTGGTTGATAAAACAATCAACAGCAATTTTTAGAAAATATTTTGTGAAATTATGGACTGACAACAGATACAGATACAATTGCTACCTATACGGACAGGAGACAGGGAAATACTGGATAGAAGGCTGCGGTTCCCTTGGCAAAGGCTCCATTCTAAAGCCTGAAGACCAGTGTTTCTAAACGAGGACAGGCATTTCTGTTTTTGCTCCCAAAAAGTTGCCTTATGGCTTGCCATGCCACCTATCCTGTCCCCATATAAAGCTCAAACCCCAAGCTCCAGAAGAGACCCACAAACAAGGAGACAAGGAGGGAAACAGACCAGCACCAGCGGGCCAGCAGACCAGTGGACCAGTGATGTTGAAACAATGTGGCATTGAAAGGGAGAAGAGCTGAGGGGAGTTCAGCTGTGGGTGGTCAGTCAGAGAAGAGTCGGGCCGCTGGGAGGCCCAACTCCAGGGGAAGGTCACTTCCCACTCCATCCCCTCTTTAAGCTCCCCATCCATCTCACTGAGAGCCACCTCCACCATTCAGTAAAAGCTTGCACTCATTCTTTGAGTCCGTGTGTGATCAGATTCTTTTGGGACATTGAGCAAGAGCTCGGATACAGAACACTGTCACACTGGCCCTCTGCCCTTGCCATAAGCAGAGGGTGCATTGAGCTAATTATTAACACACAAGCCGTCTGCAGATGGTAAAGCTAAAGGAGCACACTGCACATGCCCACTTGGGCTTTGGGAGTTGCAGACACCCACTCCTAGATGCTACCCTGAGTCTGGAGCCCAAAAGCACTTGCCTTGGTTCCTGCACCTGCCCATCTGTGTGCTCCCCCTCGCATAAAGGGTATGACCTGCGGGGCAATCCAACAGGCAAGTTGCACCCTGTCGCACATCTTGCCAGGTGAATCAGGGAACTCTCCCATTTCACTACTGTAGTTGCCACTATTTTTGGAAGCTAAAGATTGTGAAAAACTTGAATTAAAATGTAATTTTAGGCTGGGTGCAATGGCTTAGGCCTGTAATTCCAGCACTCTGGGAGGCCAAGGAGGGTGGATCACTTGAGGCCAGGAGTTCAAGACCAGCCAGGGCAACATGGCATGGTGAAACCCTGCCTCTACTGAAAACACAAAAATTAGCCAGGCATGGTGGTGTGTGCCTGTAATCCCAGCTACTCGGGAGGTGGAGGCATGAGAACCACTTGAACCCGGGAGGCAGAGGTTGCAATGAGCAGAGATCCTACCAGTACACTCCAGCCTGGGTGACAGAGTGAGGCTCCATCTCAAAAAGAAAAAAAAAAAAAAGTAATTTTATACACATATATTCAGTCTCCCACCGGGAAGTCGATGGATACCATGGTTTCTAATCCTAGATAATTTTCATGGTTGAGGCACTCTATCCTTTAGCCACAAAGCTAACTACTCTTTAAGAAGTACCCTTAGCTAAAGGGGTAATTTCTCACTGGGAAGCCCCCACTCAGTGACTACAAGGTTACAAAGACCTAGTCCCCTTACTTCAATTTGGTGTAATATGGAAAGCATCTGATCCTCCAATGCCATGTTGGATCAGCTGGGGCCTCTGTTACAATTGCACTGCATTCCAATTCAACACTCTGGGACAAGAGAAAAATTGTTGGATTTCTTTAGGGAAGATGTTTCATCATTTTGGTGTTCAATCTTTACTGAGCTTGAGGCAGACAACAAACTTAAATTCACATTTTTGGCATTTGCATGCCTTTGTTGTGGAATGGTTATGGGAGATTAAATAAATTATAAAAATGATATTTTAACAACTTTATCTTCTTATATCTTATCTTAAGATAAAGTTCCAAAAGTTTGTGTTTCCTGACATCTCAGCTGTTATGAGGTTGGACATAGCTGTCTAATTCAAAAGATTAAGTTGGTTTAAACAGAAAAAGTCGGGCTTGCTTTTCTTTCACAAATTGCCATGGGAACAAGAGTGCTGCAAAGCTATTATAACTCTCTTCTGAGGCATTCAAAAAATTTAGAATATCTCAAATAATGGCATTCAAAACCTCCCAAGCATGATCATCTAGAATATTAAGGTTAGAAAACTGGACTATTTTACAGTTAAGTACTATTCCAAATATTCCAGTGGTACTAAATTAACAAATCATGACTTCATTTGGAAGAACATTTGAATTAGTGGTATTTTCTAAAAGCCTTAATTAGCATAGACTATGTATGGTTGAAATGTAGCAAACCCAAAGATAAGATAACAAAGCACTAGGTGGGGCAAAACACTAGCAATATAACAGTTTTTCCTATGGTCACACAAGCATTAAAAACTTATTTTGGAAAAGAAGCCCATTGAAACTTTTTTTCACTTTTTCTGCCACTGCTTAACAGGAGAACTAAAATTAGGTCTTTTTTTTTTTTTTTTTTTTTTCTTTCAGGATGAAGTACAAATTTTACGATTTTCACCAGGCTTGTTGCTACTGCTGTCATAATAAAAATTCTATAGGCAAGTGTTTGTTTGTTTTTTTAATTGAGATATATTCATGTTTATTCTTACTTTAACTTCAATGTTGCTGAGAGTAATTTCACTTAAGATGAATAGAGAGACAGATTTTATAACAACAACAAAAAATCAAAACTGTTTCTTTTAACTCTCTTTTTTATATTTAGACAAAATAGCTGCTATTGACTGAATGTGTGTGTCCCCCAGCAAATTCATATGTTAAAACCCTACTTTTTGATATGATGGTGTTACAAGGTAGGATTTTTCAGAAGTAATTAGGATTAAATGAGGTCATGTGGGTGGCACCCTCATGAATGGGATTAGTGTCCCTATAAAAGAGATTCCAGAGAGCTCCTTTGCCCCTTCTACCACATGAGGGCACAGTTCATGTATCTATGAACCAGTGAATGGTCCCTCACCAGATGTCAAGTCTGTTGGTGCCTTGATCTTAGACTTTCCAGTCTCTAGAACTGTGTAAAAATAGAAACAAAAATAAATTTCTGTTTTTATAAGTGATTTTTATAAGCCACTCAGTTTGTGGTATTTTGTTTAACAGACTAAGGCAATGACTATCTGAATACAATTCAAATGTCATGAGGCAAACATTCTCTCACGCAACCTTGATTTTTGTATTAATTAACCAGCTAGTTTAATTATTGTCTTCCCTTGTTATTTTGTGAATACTTAAAGTTATTACCTTATTTTTAATAATCCATTGTGGACTATACTTTCAGTTTCCCAGTGCATAGGTAATATGTATCTTCCCATTCAACTATAACAAAATGTATCATTTTTCTAATGATTTTAACACATTCTCTGACTTATGAGAAAGAATACCTGTTTCTCCTAAGTCAAAACTATATTTTATCTCTTTCTTAAACCTTTCACTTTTTCTACCTAACCAGGGCGAGGTTCTTTATGCCTTAAGAATATACATCTAAATGTTTGGTTATTCATTCTTACTGTACTGATCACAAACATTTCCTACAATGTTGCATCTTCCTCAGAGACAGTAACTGGAATTGTTTACAATGCTGTAGATAAACTGTAACCGAAGGATGCGGGGAAATCAGTCAGAAGAAACATAATATAAAATGTAACAACATGATTTATTTTATTTTGTCCTTAAAAGGGGAATAAATGTGTGAGGATAGTTACACTTTCAGCAATTAAAAAAGCTTGCATAAAAATAATTTTCACTTAATAGGAAATGCTTCAGAATAGATACCTCATTGTTAGAAAAAGCTATTTCGGAGTTTTTTTTTTTTAATCACAATCCAATTATTGTAAAAGACAATGTTGAAAACATTTTTATTATTTTTCTTCCTTGAAAACCTGAGACAAGGAAAAATTTGTGGTTGTACTTTAATTTTATTGCTACTGAATCTTTCCTAAAAATGAACTGGCAGATGCCATTAGTAGGTTAATTGATTTAATAATGTTTCTATGAATAAGCTAGCATTTCTGACTTGAATTACTTTCTCAGTTGATTGGTGCTCTATAATAGGATTCTATAAAATATACAAAAAAGAGCAACAAGGAATTTAGCTCTGGATTTTTCAGCTAATTCACTAGCATTTCGTAGTCCAGGAAATTATTGCATTTTCAATTTGCTAAATACACTCATTTGTTATTAGTAATTAGACACATGTATTACTTTTACAAAAGCTCTTTAAAAATGCAGTCTTATAAAAATGACTCTAGAAAAAAAAAGTGTGTTAATAGCTTAGTAGAGTGTTTTTCAGTTGAGAGCAAGTAGTAGTACTGTCCAGGAATATATAAGATGGAAGAAGTCAGAGAATTGCTTAAGGTAACCTTCAGGGCAGCCTCAGTCCAGGGAAAAAAGGAAGAAAAGAGACTGCTGTGGAGAATAAGTAAGATTGGTGAATCCAGAGGAACAAGAAGGATCACTTTGGCTGTAATCCATTTTCAAAACAACAACAAAAGCACTGAGGTTTTGTGAAATGACTGCTACCTATTTTAGAGTTATTTAATTCAAAATGTAGCCAAAGGTCAAATGGTCCCATGTTGAAATGTATTTCCCTATTTGTTTAATTATTTTAAAATGATTAGATTATTTAATCTTAGTAATAAATGTATTGTTAATGTTAACTGACTGAATTTCAGCATATCAAAAAAATGCAATTTTTTAAATTTCACTTTGCAACTACTATGCTTACCTATATTTGGAAGAGATATGGAAATATTAACAAATATCTGAAGAATGTGCTTTGTTTGGTGTAGATATTGTTGTGCTGATGAAATACCATGGGAACCTATGTAACACAAAGTCCCAAATTAAGCATAGATGTATTTCTTCAATGCTACCTTTTCCATAAGAAACTTCATTTGTCATTAGATATTGTCACTTCATTGTTTAAGTAAATTTATCCATTGTCCATTTTAATTAGAAAAATAACTAATCTTCTTAGGACTTATTTATTCATGAAAAGTTTATTGAATCTGTTTAATGTACTAGCCCCTGTTTCTGGCATCGGAGATAAAATAATGCATAAAACAGAATTAAGACTGTGTTCATAAAGCATATATTCCAGGAGATTTGATGAGTCTTGACCAATCCCTGCCTCTTAAGAAGTACAGGACTAGGGCAAGGAGAATGAAGTACTCTCCACTGGTACAAAATGTAAAGAAATTCCCAAAACCTCAGTAACAAAGACAGGTAATATTTTAATACAGTAAATTATCAAAATTAATGTAAGTAATTCATGATGAAGAAAAGAGAAACATAAGGAATGTCTTGAACAGACATATTGCAGTGAAAGCAAATGAATAATGACACAAATTTCACCTTTCACTGAGAGAGTGACGTGTGCATACAAGGAGAAAAAA
The DNA here is from genome assembly GCF_008728515.1 of Papio anubis. Classification (NCBI taxonomy): domain Eukaryota; kingdom Metazoa; phylum Chordata; class Mammalia; order Primates; family Cercopithecidae; genus Papio; species Papio anubis. Next base: position 102,521,193 of record NC_044978.1, read on the forward strand.
AATATGATATACATGAGCCATCTTCCAGAAATTCAACACTATGGTATTAGTTTTCTATTGCTGTGCAACAAATTACCATAATTGCAAAATACCCATTCATTGGTTCACAGTTCTGAGGTGCGAATTATGGCACAGCATGACTACATTCTCTGCTCATGCTGAAATTAAGGTTCTGGCCAAACTTCATTCTGATCTGGAGGTTCTGGGGAAAATCCAGCTTCCAAGCTCATTCCTGTTTGCGGAATTCACGTCTTTGCTGTTGTAGGACTGAGATCTATGTTTCCTTGCTTGCTGTCAGCTGAAGCACACTCAGTTCCTAGGTGCCACCCTCTTTCTTTGACACTTGGGCCTTTCTATCTTCAAGCCAGCAGTAGTGTATGGCATTGTTTTTATGCTTCAGATCTCTGACTTCCTCCTGTGCTAATAATGGGAGACAATTATCTGCTATTAAAGGGCTCATACAATTAGACTAGGGCTACCTAGATAATTTTTCCTTCTTAAGGTCAACTGTGTCATATAACATAACCTAATATGGGAGAAAAATTCATCAAATTCACAGTCTCACAGGATGGAAAAATCTTGGGAGCTGTCTTAGAATTTGGCCTACCACACTTCTGCATCTTAACAGTCCTAATAGGGAAACTTCCTATGAGTGCCAGGTATGTGGAAAGCTTTCAAGAGGTACCTTGCACTTTGTGACCTGCAGTGGGTCCTTTGTAGTGTCCTGTTACTGCCAGAGCCTGTGACAGAAGTCATATAGCTTCTACCAGCTGCCAGAATGAGTATCAGCCACCTAATGTGCTTACATTACACCTCAGTATTGCCTTTCTCATTTCCTAGACAAAACCATAAGTGGTCTGAACTCTCTTGGAGTCCTCAGTAACAGGTGTAGCCATGGATATGACCCAGCCTTGGCCTAGAGGACCTGAACTGGGGTTCACTTAGACCTTACAGAGATCTCCCTTCTTCATGGACATTGCTGATCCCATACAGGATGCTCCCAACCCTTCCAAACCAGAAATTACCTACTGCCTACTGCCCTAGATTATGTGAAGCCAAATGGCTTAAGCCATCTTTGATCCTGGGGTTTCTGCTCATTGTGTGAGATAGATTCAAAACAGAATTGGGTACTTCCGACCTGAAGGGAATGGAAGACCTTTTGTGGGGACCCCTGGCTTTTCTTCAGAGATGATAGCAGAATGGTAGGGAGTAGGCCTAAATTTAGGTTTGAACTCATTTGCATTGCTGTCCAACATCTCTTTGCAGAGAGTGAAGACCTCTGTGGGCAAGTCTTGTGGTCTCAACTTCAAGACTACCTTGATCCCAGAGCTCATCCTGAAGAACTGTAGTCATGACAACCTTCAGCAGCTCCTGGAACAGGAAGAATTGGGTCTCTTGTTCACACAGAATGTGCTACATTCCTCAGCAATGTTGAGAAGAAACTGTCTCCAGGGCCTGCGTAAAGTCTAAAAACTAGTAATCAGGTCATTTCAAGTAAGATACAGTGACCTTCCCAAGATGGACTTAATATTTTACTAGGAAACAAGCATTCCTTAAACAGTCAAATATAAACTAGTAACTATAATAATGGTTAAAGGTGGCATCCTTGATGCTATTCACTAAGACTACACTTAATTCTCTACTTATCAGTACCTCTGGGTCTGTCCTCTTGTCTGTCTCCTGGGGTATGAGATCATCACTACAATCAGCTCTTACCTTGTAGTGGAGGGATCCATATCAACCTGCTCCCCTCCCTTTGTACTGTTACAACTAGCCTTAATGTGTCTATTCTCCTCATTGTCACGGAGTGAACCTGAAGTCTGAGGGATGGAAGAGTAATGAATTGCTGCAGTGCAAGGTCATCCACTTTCATCTTAATGCTGCCGTGTGCAGGAAATGATCCCCATGTGGCAGCCAAGGGGACATTGTTTTTTTAAAAAACTAGATCTCTAGTTCTGTGGCTGCCAGTTTTCTTCAAGAACTAGACTTCCATGCCCCTCTGCCCATCTCCATCTGGGACTACCTGGGAGTCTGGTTCCATTTCAGAGGAGACAGGCAGGGTCATTATAGTTTAATGTAAAATAACCAGAAAACAGAAATGACAAACTCTCTGTTGCCACAGGTGGATAAACATACTACTACATCCACATCATGGAATTCTAGTGGCCATTAAAAGTTATTAATACAGGAAATCACATGGATGCATTTTAAAAGCATTAAGTAAGTGAAAGGGGCCACGTACAAAAGATGCAATTCTTTAAAATTTTATTAGTATGAATTCTACTAAAGGCAATTTCACAGTGATGGAAAGCTGGGTCTGGGCTTGTATGAGGGGATTGATTGCCAAGGCCATGATGAAACTTTATGTGATCACGAAATTGCTCTGTAACTTCATTTTGGCAGTGGTTTTATCAAATTCACTGACTTATACAGTTAACACTGGTGAATTTCCTCTTTCTATGTTTGTGTGTGTGTATGTGTGTGTGTGTGTGTGTATATATATATATATATATGCTTTAATAAGGCTACTTTTAAAAATTAAAAAGAAGTGAGTTTATAAAACAGAGAAATATTGTATGTCTTTATACAATATAAAGAAAAAAACTATGCATGATCTTATCTTCAATGGATACGTATAAAGTTACCAATAAGCATATTTTACATAAACAGCTTGAAGTAATTTCATACATGACAAAAATTTTCTTACATAACATGAAAATGAATCTTGCATAAAATTTCCATTATGCTTGTCAAGCATTTAAAGGAAAATAAGAATCTGTAACTATACCTTAAGTAAATTATGAATAAATAGGAAATATTTTTCAGTTGACAATGAAGGCTAAGTAACAGAGACAAAAAATAGTAAGTAGTCTTGAAATCTGAATTTCCGTAAAATCTTACAAAAGCTCTTAGACTAAAATTTTGAGTACCTAATATCATTTAAACAAATTTAGAATTTAGAAGTTATTAAGCATAGGCAAATACAAACATTTCTTTTGCACCCTAACAAACTCTTGCTTTCCCTTGATAAAATCAAGTACAACTATCTATTAATTAAACGAAACAATTTCTACTAATAAAAATGAATTATAAGCCTTGAAAAGAATGTCACCTGTTCAATTGATACAGTGATTCATTTTAAATCAGAGCTTCTACTCAAATGGTTCAGTTTTTTTCAGGTGTACAGAATGAAGAAATTGTTAGAAATTGACCTAGGTAATTAAGTTCTAAAGATGAAAAATTTTAGCAGTGACAGGTTGACAGAACTGAATGATTAACAAAGGAAAAACAAAGTTTATAGGAACTTACCGTACTTGAAATTTTCTCATTTGTAAGCTTGTCAGTTTACAACTTAATGAGAATTATTGTTTGGGAAAATAGAATGCTGTATGATTTTTCTTACTGTTAAAATGGAAAGAGATAACTACATATACTGAGATTAGAGAGTATTTGTACATTTAAAACTGGGTCAAAGAAAAGGAAAACGATGGGCACTAATCAGAAGGAGAAAGATATAGGCAACGTGCTACCAAATTGTAAATAAAAATGGGGAAGAATTTGCATATCGATTTAACTGAATACTATTTAGTCAATATCTGGATTTTTTTATGGTTTTAAAAAGCATAGCAGAAAAATTTAGTTACAAACTGTACAACCTGCCAACTACTCAAAATAGGTATGACACCTTAAAGACAAAAACTCCATGCTAGTTTTGAGGATAAGCCATCTTAAGTCACTTAGGCCAGCATTTTAGTCTACTATGTTACCATAGGAATTCCTGTACGAAGGGTTTGAAATCACATTCACGGAAATCTCTTGGAGAATAAGAGTGGGCAGGACTGTGACAACTGCTTTTCAGAACCAAAGACACTGTGGGGGCCTATCATGCAGAGCTTTGTAGTTCTTTTTCATTCCAGCCGCCTCCCAAAGCACCTTTCTCTCCTAAAAGTTCCAAGCCACATTGACACTCCCTGGAGAAGTGCTAATCATTAGTTAATCATCATAGCAGTCATTATCTGTAAACCTGGCCAATTTGAATTTCACTCCAACTTTCCTGGAATCAGCCAGTTATCTTTTCTTTCCCAAAGGAACTATCTAGTCTCTACACTTCCTGCTTTCACTCCAGAATAAATCCCGTTCAATCCACACCGAGAAGTCCCAGGAAGGGCCAAGCTTGTCATGTAATTGGGTGAGTGAGTTGGTGCTCCTTTGTGCAATCTGTGTGATTCTGCACATAGGAGGAAAAACAAAATTATTAAATTAAAAACTGATTACAGCAGAGTTTCTAGAAGAGACCTCTCTTTCCCTTTCTGTCTCTGGGTGAGAATGATACTTAATGGACTTGTTTGGTGGAAATGGGGCCCTCTAAATATGACTTGGAAGCTCAGTCACAAGTCAAAAAAAAAAAAAAAAAAAAAAAAAAAAAACTTTTCTGAAAAATATTAAATGAGATTTTGGGGACTGGGATCAGGAATATTAGGGAGACAAATGAAGGAGGTAGGTAGAGTCATAGGAACTATAACAACATGACAAAGGACTAAAGGTTGCACAGAAGAAAATTGCAGTGATGATTTTCCATGGGAAAGAATACCCAAGACACTTTTAACAGCACAGTTTATAACACTTATGCGCAGGCCCTTTTCCCCATCCAAGTCCCTGACATGCGTTGTAAAGGTGGAGAAATAAAGAAATTGAGTAGTATGTGGAAATTTAATGCAACTTTCTCCATCCTTCTCAATAGTTAGTTCTGGTTCATGCTTCCTCTTCCAGTAGAATGGCTAAAATCCAATAAACTGGCAATACCAATTACTAGTGAATGAATGATGCAACAGGAACTCTCACTCACTGCTAATGATAATGCACAATGGTAGTGCCACTTTGAAAGTCAGTTTGACGATTTTTAAAAAGCTAAACAGAGCTCTACCATATGATCCAACAATTGCACTCCTGGGTGTTTACCCAATTTATTTGAAAACTTATGTCTGCACATGAACTGGTTTGCAAATGATAACATCTTTATACATAATTACCTCAAACCAGAAGCAATCAATAGGTCATTCAATAAGTGATGTATAAACAAACTCTGAAAATTGTAAAGTGAAAGAAGCTAGTACAAACGTGCTACAAAATATATGATTCGATTTACATAAAATTTTCAAAATGTAAAGCCATAGAGAAGGTGTACAGATCAGTGTTTACAGGATTTTGAGTGGGGAAAGGTTAAATAGGTGAAACAGTAGAATTTTAGGATAGAGAAACTATCTCGTATAATAACTATGATAGCTCAGAGAGAATCCTACCTTACATAAATTTAAAAAATAAATTAGGAGGTCATGAGAACCTAGGGTAGAAAGCTGACTGTGAAAAAATACATAACTGTAGTATAAACGTATGAAACAGCCTCCCTCTTGTAGGAAAAAGCACTGGAGAAAGCTACTGACCTTGAAACTGACCCAACATTCACATAGAGTTTTGTTTGTTTATTTATTTATTTTTAGATAAACACAGAAATTGGCCATTTTGGTCTTGAAACTTACATTCATTTTATCTGAGTTCCTTCCTCAGGAAAGGAACCACAGGCTTCTCAAAAAGTATCAAAGAACTGAAACTCATCAGATTATTTCATCCAGATAATGAGACGCCAGGTCCCTCATTCATTCTGATTCCTTCCTTATCTCTCCCAAGTTCCTATTCTCCTATACATGGCTACATTTCTTCCCTGCCATATAAATCTCTTATTATAGTCAGTCAGAGAGAGGAATTTGAGGCTGTTCTCCCATCTTCTCAGCTGCAGAACCCGATTAAAGACTTCTTCCTTGGCAACAATCATCTCAGTGATTGGCTTTCTGTGCAACAAACAGTGTTTCTAGAATTCATATTCATTTTTCAAATAAATAGGATATTCCAAATTTTATTCATTTAGAAATGAATAGAATTATAGGACTAAAAGAAAAGGTAAGTGTACATAATACTGTATTATAGTTGATAAAGTTTCACATGGGGTACAGATGAACAATTCTGAAATAGGTGTACACATATCTGCAATTGAACAGGTAAGTAAATGAATAACAGATGATGGGAGTGAGGTTTCTCACTGTTGAAGTTATAGGTTACAGACCAGCAGGGACAGCAGTCTAGAATGACTGATTCCATATAAGATTAATCTACAGGGAAATCATTATATAGGGAAATCATTACAGATATGTGTATACACATGGGTTCATATACACACACAAATTTCCTTGCTCTGTCAGTTGGGGAAACCTAGAAAGAACACAGCAGCAGCAAAGAATACACAAAGTGACTAGATCTTGATTTCTAGTCATTTCATTGGAATTCTCCAATGAAAGAAACTAGAAATCCTTGGAGAAATAGCTTATTAAAGACTGTGGCAGTAAATATAAATGAACCCGGAGCAACTTATAATAGCAGAAAACAGGTAGTGCTATTTTTTTTTTTAACCCACATACATAACAGTAAGGACCTAGAAACTTTCCCACTAAGATTAGAAACAAGGTAAGGATGTGCTCTCTTACCACTGCTTTGCAACATTACACTGGAAGTGCTAACTAAGGCACCAAGACAAGAAAAATAGATAAAAGGTATACTGAGTTGGTAAGAAAAATAAAATAAAATTATCTTTGTCTGTAGATGATATACTTGTCTATGTAGAAATCCTAAAAAATATCTAAAAGCACTCTTGGAAATATAAGCCATTATAGAAAGTTTACAGGCTATAAGGTTAATATACAGAAGTCAATCAATTTCCTACATACCAACAATTAACAAGTGGAGTTTGAAATTAAAAACATATTTGCGTTATCATCCTCTCAAAATGAAATACTTATTTATAAATCCAACAAATTATATTAAAGATATATATGAGAAAAACTACAAAACTCTACTGAAATAAACAGAAGAAAAACTGAATAAATGGAGAGAGGTTTTGTGTTCATGGAGAGGTTTTGTGTCCAATCCTATCAAAATATCACTTCTTCTCAACTTGATCTATAAATTTAATGCAATCCCAGTAAAAAATTTATTTTGCAGTTATCAACAAACTGATTCTAAATGTAACATAAGGAAACCAAACCAAAAGAGCAAATATAGTTTTAAAGGAGAAGAACAAAGTTGGAGGACTGATGCTACCTAATTTTGAGACTTACCATAAAGTAAGTACAGTAATCAAGGTAGTGTGTACTAGTGAAAGAATTAACAAATGATTCAAAGTAACAGGATAGAGGGCAAAGAAAGTGACCCACATAAGTAGACTCAAAGGACCTTTACAGAGGAGCAAAGGCAATACAAGGAACCAAAGAAAGATTTTTTTCAACAATGGTTCCATGTGCTAGAACAATTTGACATCTAAATGCCTAAGAAAAAGTATTTAGACACAGACTTTTTTTTTCCTACTGATTTGAAATTGCACTGTAAAGCTATTATAATCCAAAGTATATGGTATGGGCATGAAAGCACACATGGAATACAAATCCCGGAAATAAACCCAGGTATATAATGAGGTCAACTAAACTTTGACAAAAGTATCAAGCATATATATTGACATAGGATAATGTCTTCAATAAATGATCCTTGGAACACTGGATATCCACAAACAAAAAAAACTTAAATTGGAATTTGATCTTTGCTCCATACACACACACACACACACACACACACACAAAAAAAAAAAAAAAAAACTCAAAATGGAGCAATGACTCACACGTAAGATCTGAAACCGTGTAACCCCCAGAAGAAAACCTAGGGCAAAAGCTCCATGACATTGGTATTGGTAATGGATTTTTTTGTTTGTTTGTTTTGTTTTGTTTTTAAATTTTGATTCAGATAGTACATATGCAGGTTTGTTACAAACACATATTGTGTAATGCTGGGGTTTGGGCTTCTATTTAACCTGTCACCGAAATAGTGAACACAGTTTCAGAGGCGTTTGAATGAAAGCAACTCCATTTTGAGTGAGGACTAGAAAAACAAGGCTGGGACTTGCTGGGCTGTATTCTCAGAAAATTAGACATCCCTAGCCTAAAAGCATTTATGGTTAAGGGAAAAAAATTAATAATGTTTACTTAACAGATCCAGACTTGGGAATGTCCAAATATCCTGATAACTGGAGAACAAAGGCATTCCTAATTTTGCTTTAAAGATAATGATATTGGTTCTCACAAAATACAGTAATCAAGAAAATTAATCCTTTTTCACAAACTATTGTAGCAGAACACTTCTCCCTGTATAAACAAGCATTGTGCCTAGGGTGGATGTATTTCTCCTCTTATTTTCAGAAACATCCTACTCTGTCTATGGACTAGCTGTTCTTTCATTACTTTACTTTCTTTTTTTATTATTATTTTTAAGTTATTGTAAGTTATTATTATTGTTATATTATATTATTATAAAATTATTATTGTACTTTAAGTTCTGGGATACATGTGCAGAACATGCAGGTTTGTTACATAGGAATACACATGCCATGGTGGTTTGCTGCACCCATCAACCTGTCATTTACATTAGGTATTTCTCCTAATGCTATCCTTCTGCTAGCCACCCGCCCTCTGACAGGCCCCAGTGTGTGATGTTCCCCTCCCTGTGTCCATGTGTTTTCATTGTTCAAAACCCACTTAAGAGTGAAAACATGCAGTGTTTGGTTTTCTGTTCTTGTGTTAGTTTACTGAGAATGACAGTTTCCAGCTTCATCCGTGTCCCTGCAAAGGACATGAACTCATTCTTTTTTATGGCTGCATAGTATTCCATGGTGTATATGTGCACATTTTCTTTATCCAATCTATCATTGATGGACATTTGGGTTGGTTCCATGTCTTTGCTATTGTGAACAGTGCTGCAATAAACATACTTTCTTAAATAAACTTACTTGTACTTTGCACTGCAGACTGGCCTGAATTCCTTTGTGCACAAGATCCAAGAACCCTCCCCTGGGGTCTGGATCAGGATCCCTTTCCTGTAACAATAGTACCCAATATGTAGTTTTACAGTTCTTTACCCCTATCTTTCATCCCCACTTTTGGAGTCACTTGAGTTTATTTTCTCCATCTTTATACAGATACAGACCTTGTTTTCTTCAAAAAATTAAACCCCAAATAGATCACAGACCTCAACATAACATGCAAAACTATGAAACACCTAAAAAATAACATAGAAGAAAATCTAGACGATCTCAGGTTTGATGATGTCTTCTTAGACCCAACAGCAAAGGCATGATTCAAAAAAGAGAAAATAATAATAATTAGGACTTCATAAAAATTAAAATTTCTGCTCTGTGAAAGACATGGTCAAGCAAATAAGAAGATGAGACATAGACTGGGAGAAAATATTTGCAAAATATGAATCTGATGAAAGATAATTTCCCAAAATATATAAAAAACATGTAAAACTCAACAAATTAAAAAGAAATCTGATTAAAAAATTGGCCAAAGGCTTTAACAAAGACCTCACTTAACAAGATATACCTATGGAAAATTAACATATGAAGAGAAGCTTCACATCCTTTGTCATTAAGAAAATACAAATTAAAACAACAAGATATGGAGGGACGCCCAAGACGGCCAAATAGGAACAGCTCCAGCCTCCAGCTCCCAGCTTGAGCAACACAGAAGACGGGTGATTTCTTCATTTTCAACTGAGGTACTGGGTTCATCTCACTGGGGTGTGTCAGACAGTTGGTGCTGGTCAGTGGGTGCAGCCCAACCAGTGAGAGCTGAAGCAGGGCAAAGCATCACCTCACTTGGGAAGTACAAGAGGGAAGGGAATTCCTTTTCCTAGTCAAAGGAAATTGAGACACACAACACCTGGAAAATCGGGTAACTCACACCCTAATATTGTACTTTACCTAGGATCTTAGCAAACGGCACACCAGGAGATTATATTCCACTCCTGGCCCGGAGAGTCCCACACCCATGGAGCCTCCCTTGTTGCTAGAATGGCAGTCTGAGATCTAACTGCAAGGCAGCAGCGAGGCTAGGGGAGGGGCACCCGCCATTGCTGAGGTTTAAATAGGTAAACAAAGCCACCAGGAAGCTCAAACCAGATGGAGCCCATCGCAGCTCAAGGAGGCCTGCCTGCTTCTGTAGACTCCACCTCTGGGGACAGGGGATAGCTAAACAAAAAGCAGCAGAAACCTCTGCAGATGTAAATGTCCCTGTCTGACAGCTTCGAAGAGAGCAGTGGTTCTCCCAGCATGGAGGTTGAGATCTGAGAACAGACAGACTGCCTGCTCAAGTGGGTCCCTGACCCCTGAGTAGCCTAACTGGGAGACATCCCCCACTAGGTGCAGACTGACACCTCACACCTCACACGGCTGGTTACACCTCTGAGACAAAGCTTCCAGAGCAAGAATCAGACAGTAACACTTGCTGTTCAGCAATATTCTATCTTCTGCAGCCTCCGCTGCTGATACCCAGGCAAACAGGGTCTGGAGTGGACCTCAAGCAAACTCCAACAGACCTGCAGCTGAGGGTCGTGACTGTTAGAAGGAAAACTAACAATCAGAAAAGACATCCACACCAAAACCCCATCAGTACATCACCATCATCAAAGACCAAAGGCAGATAAAACAACAAAGATGGGGAAAATGAAGTGCAGAAAGCTGGAAATTCAAAATATCAGAGTGCATCTCCCCCTCCAAAGGAATGCAACTCATCGCCAGCAACGGAACAAAGCTGGATGGAGAATAACTTTGACAAGTTGAGAGAAGAAGGCTTCAGTCGATCAAACTTCTCAGAGCTAAAGAAGGAACTACGTACCCAGTGCAAAGAAGCTAAAAACCTGGAAAAAAGAATGGAAGAGTGGATAACTGGAATAACCAATTCAGAGAAGTCCATAAACGAACTGATAGAGATGAAAATATGACACGAGAACTATGTGACTAATGCATAAGCTTCAGTAACAGACTCGATCAACTGGAAGCAAGAGTATCAGTGATTGAAGATCAAATGAATGAATTGAAGCAAGAAGAGAAGTGTAGAGAAAAAAGAGTAAAAAGAAATGAACATAGCCTCAAAGAAATATGGGATTATGTGAAAAGACCAAATCTATGTCTGATTGGTGTGCCTGAAAGTGATGGGAAGAATGGAATCAAGTTGGAAAACACTCTTCAGGATATTATACAGAACTTCCCCAATCTAGCAAGGCAGGCCAACATTCAAATTCAGGAAATACAGAGAATGTCACAAACATACTCCTCAAGAAGAGCAACTCCAAGACACATAATTGTGATTCAACAAAGTTGAAATGAAGGAAAAAATGTTAAGGACAGACAGAGAGAAAGGTCAGGTTACCCACAAAGGGAAGTCCAGACTTAGACTCCCACACAATAACAATGGAAGACTTTAACACCCCACTGCCAACATTAGACAGGTCAATGAGACAGAAAGTTAACAAAGATATCCAGGAATTGAACTCAACTCTGCACCAAGTGGACCTAATAGACATCTGCAATACTCTCCACCCCCAATCAACAGAATATACATTCTTCTGAGCACCATATTGAACTTATTGCAAAATTGACCACATAGTTGGAAGTAAAGCACTCCTCAGCAAATGTAAAAGAACAGAAATTTTAACAAACTATCTCCCAGATCACAGTTCAATCAAACTAGAACTGAGGACTAAGAAATTCAATCAAAACCACTTAACTACATGGAAACTGAACAACCTTCTCCTGAGTGACTACTGGGTACATAACAAAATGAAGGCAGAAATAAACACATTCTTTGAAACCAATGAGAACAAAGATACAACATACCAGAATCTCTGGGACACATTTAAAGCAGTGCATAGAGGGAAATTTATAGCACTAAATGCCCACAAGAGAAAGCTAGAAAGATATAAAGTTGACACTCTAACATCACAATTAAAAGAACTAGAGAAGCAAGAACAAACACATTCAAAAGCTAGCAGAAGGCAAGAAATAACTAAGATCAGACCAAAACTAAAGGAGATAGAGACAGAAAAAACCCTCCAAAAAATCAATGAATCCAGGAGCTGATTTTTTGAAAGATCAACAAAATTGATAGACCACTAGCAAGACTAATAAAGAAGAAAATAGGGAAGAATCAAATAGACACAATAAAAAATGATAAAGGGGATATCATCACAACCACACAGAAATACAAACTACCATCAGAGAATACTATAAAAACCTCTACGCAAATAAACTAGAAAACCTAGAAGAAATGGATAAATTCCTGGACACATACACTCACTCTCCCAAGACTAAACTAGGAAAAAATTGAATCCTTGAATAGACCAACAGTAGGCTCTGAAATTGAGGCAATAATTAATAGCCTGCCAACCAAAAAAAAGTCCAGGAGCAGACGGATTCACAGCTGAATTCTACCAGAGGTACAAGAAGGAGCTGGTACCATTCCTTCTGAAACTATTCCAATCAATAGAAAAAGAGGGAATCCTCCCTAACTCATTTTATGAGGACAACATCATCCTGATACCAAAGTCTGGCAGAGACACAATAACAAAAGAGAATTTTAGACAAATATCCCTGATGAACGTTGATGCAAAATTTCTCAATAAAATACTGGCAAACCGAATTCAGCAGCATATCAAAAAGTTTATGCACCATGATCAACTGGGCTTTATCCCTAGGTTGCAAGGCTGGTTCAACATACGCAAATAAATAAACGTAATCCAGCATATAAACAGAACCAAAGACAAAAACCACATGATTATCTCAATAGATGCAGAAAAGGCCTTTGACAAATTCAACAGCCCTTCATGCTAAGAACTCTCAATAAATTCAGTATTAATGGAACATATCTCCAAATAATAAGAGTTATTTATGACAAACCTACAGCCAATATCATACCGAATGGGCAAAAACTGGAAGCATTCCCTTTGAAAACTGGCACAAGACAGGGATGCCCTCTCTCACCACTCTTATTCAACATAGTGTTGTAACTTCTGGCCAGAGCAATCAGGCAAAGGAAAGAAATAAATGGTATTCAATTAGGAAAAGAAGAAGTCAAATTGTCCTTGCTTGCAGATGACATGACTGTATATTTAGAAAACCCCATCATCTCAGCCCAAAATCTCCTTAAGCTGATAAGCAACTTCAGCAAAGTCTCAGGATACAAAATCAATGTGCAAAAATCACAAGCATTCTTATACAACAATAACAGACAAACAGACAGCCAAATTGTGAGTGAACTCCCATTCACAATTGCTTCAAAGAGAATGAAATACCTAGGAATCCCACTTACAAAGGATGCGAAGGACCTCTTCAAGGAGAACTACAAACCACTGCTCAGTGAAATAAAAGAGGACACACACAAATGGAAGAACATACCATGCTCATGGATAGGAAGAATCAATATTGTGAATATGGCCATATTGCCCAAGGTAATTTATAGATTCAATGCCATCCCCATTAAGCTACCAATGGCTTTCTTCACAGAATTGGAAAAAACTACTTTAAAGTTCATATGGAACCAAAAAAGAGCCCTCATTGCCAAGACAATCCTACAGCAAAAGAAAAAAGCTGGAGGCATCACGCTACCTGACTTCAAAGTATACTACAAGGCTACAGTAATCAAAACAGCATGGTACTGGTACCAAAACAGAGATATAGACCAATGGAACAGAACAGAGCCCTCAGAAATAATACCACACATCTACAGCCATCTGATCTTTGACAAACCTGACAAAAACAAGAAATGGGGAAAGGATCCCCTATTTAATAAATAGTGCTGGGAAAACTGGTTAGCCATTTGTAGAAAGCTGAACCTGGATCCTGTCCTTACTCCTTATAAGAAAATTAATTCAAGATGGATTAGAGACTTAAATGTTAGACCTAAAACCATAAAAACTCTAGAAGAAAACCTAGATAATACCATTCAGGACATAGGCATGGGCAAGGATTTCATATCTAAAACACCAAAAGCAACGGCAACAAAAGCCAAAATTGACAAATGGGATCTAATTAAACTAAAGAGCTTCTGCACAGCAAAAGAAACTACCATCAGAGTGAACAGGCAACCTACAGAATGGGAGAAAATTTTTGCAATCTACTCATCTGACAAACAGAAGAACTCAAAACAAATTTACAAGAAAAACAAAAACAACCCCATCAAGAAGTAGGCAAAGGATATGAATAGATACTTCTCAATAGAAGCTGTTTATACAGCCTACAGACACATGAAAAAATACTCATCATCACTGGCCATCAGAGAAATGCATATCAAAACCACAATGAGATACCATCTCACACCAATTAGAATGGCAATCATTAGAAAGCCAGGAAACAACAGGTGCTAGAGAGGATGTGGAGAAATAGAAACACTTTTACTCTGTTGGTGGGACTGTAAACTAGATCAACCATTGTGGAAAACAGTGTGGCAACTCCTCAAGGATCTAGAACTACAAATATCATTTGACCCAGCCATCCCATTACTGGGTATATACCCAAAGGATTATAAATCATGCTGCTATAAAGACACATACACACATATGTTTATTGTGGCACTATTCACAATAGCAAAGACTTAGAATCAACCCAAATGTCCATCAGTAACAGACTGGATTAAGAAATGTGACACATATACACCATGCAATACTATGCAACCACAAAAAAGGATGCGTTTGTGTCCTTTGCAGAGACATAGATGCAGCTAGAAACCATCATTCTCAGCAAACTATCATAAGAACAGAAAACCAAACACCGCATGTTCTCACTCATAGGTGGGAATTGAACAATGTGATCACTTGGACACAGGAAGGGGAACATCATACTCCGGGGCCTATTGTGGGGAGGGGGAGGGGGGAGGGACAGCATTAGAGATATATCTAATGTAAATGACCAGTTAATGGGTGCAGCACACCAACATGGCACAGGTATACATATGTAATAAACCTTCACGTTGTGCACGTGTACCCTAGAACTTAAAGTATAATAACAAACATAAATAAATAGAAAAAAAAAGATACTATTTATACCTATTAGAATGGTGAAAATCCAGAGCACTAACCTCAAATGCTGGTGAGGATCTGGGGTAACAGAAACTGTTGTTGATTGCTAGGGGAAATGCAAAATGGCACAGCTACCTTGGAAGACAGTTTGGGAATTTTAAATTTTTTTTCTTTTTGAGATGGAGTCTTGCTCTGTTGCTCAGGGTGGGGTGCAGTGCCGTGATCTCTGCTCACGGCAACCTCTGCCTCTCAAGTTCAAGTGATTCTCCTGCCTCAGCCTCTCAAGTAGTTTGGATTACAGGCACCCACCACCACACCTGGCTAATTTTTGTATTTTTAGTAGAGACGGTGTTTCACTACATTGGCCAGGCTGGTCTCAAACTCCTGACCTAAGGTGATTTGGTCTGCCTCGGCCTCCCAGAGTGCTGGAATTACAGGTGTGAGCCACTGTGTCTGGCTAGCTTGGGAATTTATAACAAAATGAAACACATTTTTAGCCTCCTGGGTTGCATTCCTTGGCATTTACTGAAAGAATCTGAGAACCTGTGTCCACACAAAAACTTGCACATGGATATTTAAAACAGTTTTATTTATAGTTGACAATGCTTGAAAGCACTCAAGATGTTCTTCAGTAGCTAAATGGATAAACAAATGGTCGTACATTCAATTCACATTAAATTCACAATACATTCGCATTATTTCATGCTAAAAGGAAATGAACTATTAAGCCATGAAAATAAATGAAAAAAAAAAAACAACTTGCATACCTATGTCTAAGTTAAAGGAGCTAATCTAAAAAGGTTACATAACGCATGGTTCTAATGATATAACATTATGAAAAAGGCAAAACTGTGGAGTCAGTAAAAAGATCAATGATTGTCAGGGGTTAGATGGGAGGAAGAGATAAATAGGTAGAGTACTGAGGATTTTTAGGGCAGTGAAATTATTCTGTATGATCCTATGATGGTGGGTACATGCCATTATATTTTTGTCCAAGCCCGTGAAATGTAAAACACTGAGAATGAGCCCTAATGTAAGCTATGTACTTTGGGTGATAATAATATGTAAAAGAATGTTCATCTATTGTAACAAATGTACCACTCTAGTAGGAATGATGATAATGGGGGAAGCTCTCCATGTGTTGGGGCAGAAGGTATATGGGAAATCTCTGTACCCTCCTCTCAATATTGCTTCAAACATAACTGAGGTAAAAGAGTCTTAAAAAAAAAAAAAAAGGCCGGGCGCGGTGGCTCAAGCCTGTAATCCCAGTACTTTGGGAGGCCGAGGCGGGTGGATCACGAGGTCAGGAGATCGAGACCATCCTGGCTAACATGGTGAAACCCCGTCTCTACTAAAAATACAAAAAACTAGCGGGGCGTGGTGGCGGGCGCCTGTAGTCCTAGCTACTCGGAGGCTGAGGCAGGAGAATGGCGTGAACCTGGGAGGCGGAGCCTGCAGTGAGCCGAGATCGCGCCACTGCACTCCAGCCTGGATGACACAGCGCGAGACTCTGTCTCAAAAACAAAACAAAACAAAACAAAACAGTGAGGGAGGTATGTTAAAGACACACACACGCCAAATGAAAGAACTTTCAATTGCCAAATCTAGAAAATTTTCAGCAAGAAAATAAAGAAGTATTGAGCCATAATCCAAATATAAAACATGTATCTGTGTATCCAGATTAATATGAATAAATGATTGAAGAAACAAACAAATGGGGAAGAATACACAAATCTCCAAGGCAGAAGACTTCCAAATAATTTGTGAAATACTCCACCCACAAGGAGGTAGACTATAACTGCCCACCCCTTAAGGGTGGGCTGTGTGTAAGCCTTACTTTCTAAAAATTTCAGTATGGAGAAGAGAAAAAGAGAGTAACTTTACCATGGAGAAATTTGAAATATTCTATCTCAGCCAAGGTGTTGAAGTTTAACAGTGATAAGTCATATTGATAGTAGGTACCTTTGACCTGATGTAAGGAGATGAGCACTTGACCCCTGTGGTCTTCCTCCTCAAAACCGATTACAGTAGATCTAATGAGTCTCAAAGGGCATTCTATGAAATACCTGAGTCATACTCCTTAAAATTGTTAAGATCTTTAAATACAAGTCCGAGAAACGGTCACAGTCAAGAGGAGCCTAAGCAACATGATGGTGAAATATGATATGGCATCCTACATGAAATCCTGGAGCAGAGGAAGAATGGTAGGTGCCAATAAAGAAATCTGAAGAGCATAAGGACTTTACCTCATAATAATGTATCAGTATTCCTTCATTAATTGTGACTATTGCTCTATACTACTGTAGGATATTGACAAGAGGGGAAAGTGAGTGTGGGGAATATGAAAACTTTCTGTACTATCTGCAAATTTTCTGTAAATTTAAAAATATTTTAAAATTTAAGAGTTCACAATTACATTAAATGTTTAGTGCTGAAACATGAAAATACCTTTCTTATAGTACTTTTCTAGATCCATAAACTTGTCAGTAAATATATAGACGTCCAATAGAAGCTGAAGAAAAATATTTTTATTAACATAAGGGTTGAATATAACAGATCCTGCTGTATAACTTAAAACATAATGTGAGCAAAATATAAATTTCTTTATACAGCTCAAAAAGATAGGATCAAGTCATTTTGCTACCAGTAAAATGTTCAGTCCCATATCTCAGCAGCACTGAAGGAGAAATCTTATTATCTAGCACCTATTAATCAACTTGGTGGGAAATACACACCAGAAAACATTAGTGTGATGAGGATTTTCTTAAGTATTTTAGAAGTCATCTTGGTAAAATAAAAATTGTGTTACACTGCTTGGAGGAAATGACACTTAGATTTCACTGCCATTATCATCAGAGGCAAGTCTTGTTTGGTTTTGTTGACAATTTATTTTGTTAGAATATTAGTTGTTATTAGTCTCCTAAAAAGGAAGAAAGATCTATATTTAGGGAAAAGCCATTCAAGACAGAAATATATGTGACAACAGAGATGTAAAATCTCAGGTGGAAAACATGTTATTTGATTTAAAAATTTGCATAGAAACTGTGCTATTAACTTTGAGCATTTCAAATATAATCATTAACTCCATAAAGTCTATTTCTTACGTTTTATTTTAATCTCAAACTTAGTTGGATTATTCAGTATGAAATAGACAGTACACTTAAACATTTACAATATCTGTATAATTGTTAGCAACCTCATTATTACTGGCTAGGACTCTTTGTGTTCTTGATCAGTTATTATTTTTATGAGAATATTTTAAGATATTTTATTATTCAGTTCAGCAAAATGAAATGGTAGTGCCACCCTCTCAAATAACCACCACACCCACGCACATATCTAACAGACTGGAAGACAACATAATTTTGCAATAAATAGAATTTGTGCTACTTCTTGCTACACACATCATGGTGAGAGTAAAAATGTTTCTTTGTACTCTTCTAGGTTCTTTGGCTGATCTATGAACTAAATCGACATAGAACTGATTAACAGAAGAAATACAATTTTAATTATGTATGTACACACAGGAGTCCCACAAATATATCAGGCCCAAATAGGAAGCTAGATAATTAAGGCTTACATCATCCTGAGCTACAGAAAGGAATAGGGATTTGGGGTGTTCTAGGAGTGCTGCAGGCAAATTATAGGAGGGGAAAGGAAGGGAATATGGTGAATAAAGTTTGGCTTGTTCTTCAGAGAAGTCTCTCAGGTGATAAAAGATGTCTCAGGGCAGCTCTCTTACTAATGAAAATTTTCTTTATAGACATAAATTTCCTTTATAGAAGGGGAGTTTTATACTTTATTTTAGGTAATTGAGGGGACTATAAAGAATGTTTCCTTTGCTGCCTGGATCTCAGTTTCTTTTAGCTCAAAGTAAGCAATATGCTAATGTTACATATTTTGAGGTGGCGTGTTCTGATCTCCTACAGTAATATTTCAGGGAAGCATGTCCTGAATCCCATCAAAGGTAACATGATTTTATAGTAAGTAGCATTTTTTAGACTTCTTGCTGCATATAAGGGTTAAAGGAACGTTAGTAGAAGAATGTAGTCTGGGGAGAGGCAAGTGACTTGGGAAAATATATCTACATTTTAAAAATAGTATCTCTGGGGAAAAAGACCCCATTTATTAAAATGTCTGCATTTTATTGCTGTTTTCACATTAACATCAATGGATATATACATAAAATCTTAATGATTTTAAAATAATATGACTTTCCAAGACATTGGGATTATTTTTGTGATTATAACATGGCAACTCAGTGTATAGAAACACATCTGTTTTTCCAATTATACCTGTTCCTAAACATTTCCATCATGCTAATTTCAGTTGCTGAGTGAGAATAATTGAATTTGCCTTTCCTTTCATTTCATATTTGTTTAAGCAAACACCTGGGAATTCCTGCCTGTAGGGAGTAATAGAATGGGATGGTTCAAAGATGCAGCTTACAACCAAATCTTGTGTTTTCATTTGTTTTGCTGTTATTTACATAAAGTTCAAATGTCCTTTTTCTTTCTCCAGAATCAAACTATTTATTCTCTTCAGCTAGATGCTATTGGTGATAAAAAAATGGAATATTACAAATTAAAAGACTTATCCAGAAAATAACTTTATTTTATAAGTAGAAGCTGAAAAAGCAGCATATTTCTAATAAACTCATTTTTCCTATTAGTTGTTCAAATTCAAGCAAACTCATTATTTCCATTTTGATAACTTCCTCCAATGCCTCAGTGAATCATATTATCAGTCAGCGAATTTCAGAGCTTACTCTTTTCTCTTTGCCATGGTACATACTGTACATGACATGAATTTTGTTGTTATTGAATCTATAATCTATTTGAGGAGACGTGTTCTAACTGACAAACATATTGTTGCAGAAGGTGGGTACTCAGAAATGCGCAGCGTAGGAGAGGCCCTTCACCCTACCAGGAATGTCAGGCGACCATCAGGTAATGATCCGGCAGTTGTCACACTGTCTCTTTAAATTAATAATTGGTTGCAGCCCCTGCCAGTGAAAGGCAGTCTCACAATAGATAAAAACACCTGATTCTAGGTGATCAGCAGCTTCCCAATATGAACTCAGGAGCTGGGCAAGTAGGGTCAAGTATGTGCACTAAAAGGCAAAATGGTGGAGTTTTTACTGGTGTATGACCTTCTAGGAACATATGATTTGTAAGGGAAGAGGGTCTCAAGTGAGCCTGCATATAACTCTGGTAAACACGCTGCATATGCTCCCCTCCCAAGCGCTATCAAGACACTGCACACCCCCAAAGGAAAAATCAGGGAAGCCCGGAAGTATGCCAACATATAAAGCCTGAAGTCAAAGGTCAAGTAGTGCATTTGATCTGTCAAGTCTCATGCTTGGTCCTCTTCCTTCTTCCTATACTGTAGTTTACTTCTTTTTATTTCTTCTCTGAAGTTTTTAAATAAACCACTGCTGCTCTAAATTTGCTTCAATCTCCCCTTCTGCCTTATGCGCCTCAGTTGAATTTTTTCTTCTGAGGAGGCAAGAATTGAGGTTGCTGCAGGCCTGTGTGGATTTGCCACTGGTAACAATATTAGACAGTTAATACTATTACCAATAATAATCAAATATATCACATTATCTACATATAACTAATTATATGACAGTGTTAAAGATTAGAGATATAAAGCTTCAAGAAAAAGATAGAATCATACATGAGTTTTAAAAACTGAGTAAAATTAAGACAGATTCCTGAGCACTTAAAACTATATTTCAAAAAATTAAAAAAAATAGGAAGGCAAAACATGGCCAGATATGACTAAAAAGCTGTACTTCTACTTTGATCTAAAGTTGAAAATCAGTGATACAGACAGGGACTTTAAAAGCTTTCACATATATATATGAGGAATGTTAAGTGGAGTGTGAGGTAGATATAATTATGCTAGAAATAAACAAGTAAAAACCCCATTTATGCCCAGTAGAAATTTTAACTTTACTCAAAGCTGGAAATAAATCACCTAATAAAGAAGAATCAAGCTTCTGTGACCCATTTCACATATTCCTTCTTATTTTCTCTTTAAAAGTGTCTATTTCCTTTTATTTCATGATTAATTGTCAGGGTGATAGTGTAGCTTTTTCCTGAGCACTATAAATGTCAGTCACTGTAGGCATGGACTTCTCTTGAAACATGGTTGGCACCATTTCTTAGAAGCAGACTCTCTGACTCCAATACTGTTGTTCACAGCCAGAGAATTATAAACTATCATCCAACAGAGCAGCAGGGTCAAGCTTGTTGAGAATATATTTCCAAAATTAAGTTATACATGGTAGTTGGTATTTTGTTGTAGAAGTTGGCACACTAGTGAAAAGTTGCTAGAACATTTCACAATTAGGCTATTTTCATCCTACTTAAAATAACCCTTTGATGAACCAGAAAGCAGAAACTTCATTCATTTGAGCATATTGGAATATTCATTCAACTCCAACCCCAAAAGTAATTTACTTAAGAAAACTATACACTGCTTCTGTTGTTTAAAATGAAAGTTTTGATGCTGTGCTATAACACCCAGCCAGTGTAATATTCCCTTCAGGAATGAAGAGTCTATTATGTAAGCCACTGAGTAATACTTTTCAGTTATCTTCCCACTTTGAAGATTATATTATCTAAAGAATCACCTGAACTAAGGCCACACTTTCTTCTAGGGTAACAAGGATCCAGTGACTGAAGAATGCAGTGGTAAAGGCTGCTTCTTGTTTCATTCTGAAATAACTATAAAGGACCTCCACAACTGTAGATCTCCCCGCTGGGGTCAGCAGAGACCTTTGCTGGAACTGAATTGCCGCTCAACCTCTCCCTCTGACTGAGTTTGCTTCATTATCTATCATTTCAAAGATACTCATGCCAAGCATATTTCCTGAAAAACAATTATCTTGCAGAGTGAGCTTCCCATGTATTCCAAATATTTATATTATGTTATTATACGTACCCAACATTTCTTAGGCAACTATCAAACCCATATTCCCATCTTTCCATAGAATCCTTACATGAAAGTCCAATATTTGCTTCAAGTTCTTCATAATCAAAATGGCTCATCTCTTCTTCTTCTTCTTTTTTTTTTTTTTTTTGATTATACTTTAAGTTCTGGGGTACATGTGCAAAACATGCAGGTTTGTTACATATGTATATATGTGCCAGGTTGGTATGCTGCACCCATTAACTCGTCATATACATTAGGTATATCTCCTAACGCTATCACTCCCCCCTCCCCCCACCCCACGACAGGCACTAGTGTGTGATGTTCCCCACCCCGTGTCCAAGTGTTCTCATTGTTCATTTCTCACCTGTGAGTGAGAACATGCAGTGTTTGGTTTTTTGTCCTTGCGATGGTTTGCTGAGAATGATGGTTTCCAGTTTCATCCATGTCCCTACAAAGGATATTAACTCATCCATTTTTATGGCTGCATTGTATTCCATGGTGTATATGTGCCACATTTTCTTAATCCATTCTATCATTGATGGACATTTGGGTTGATTCCAAGTCTTTGCTTTTATGAATAGTGCCACAATAAACATATGTGTGCATATGTCTTTATAGCAGCATGGATTATAATCCTTTGGGTATATCCCCAGTAATGGGATGGCTGGGTCAAATGTATTTCTAGTTCTAGATCCTTGAGGACTCTCCACACTGTCTTTCACAATGGTTAAACTAGTTTACACTCCTACCAAGAGTGTAAGGGTTCCTACTTCTCCACATCCTCTCCAGCAACTGTTGTTTCCTGACCTTTTAATGATTGCCATTCTAACTGGTGTGAGATGGTATCTCATTGTAGTTTTGTTTTGCATTTCTCTGATGACCAGTGATGATGAGCATTTTATCATGTGTCTGTTGGCTGCATAAATGTCCTCTTTTGAGAATTGTCTGTTCATATCTTTGTCCACTTTTTGATGGGGTTGATTGATTTTTTTCTTGTAAATTTGTTTAAGTTATTTGTAGACTCTGGATATTAGCCGTTTATCAGATGGGTAAAGTGCAAAAATTTTCTCCCATTCTGTACGTTGCCTGTTCACTCTGATGGTAGTTTCTTTTGCTGTGCAGAAACCTTTAGTTTAATTAGATCCCATTTGTCAATTTTGGCTTTTGCCATTGCTTTTGGTGTTTTAGATATGAAGTCCTTGCCCATGCCTATGCCCTGAATGGTATTACCTAGGTTTTCTTCGAAGATTTTTATGGTTTTAGGTCTAACAGTTAAGTCTTTAATCCGTCTTGAATTAATTTTTGTGTAAGGTGTAAGGAAGGGATCCAGTTTCAGTTTTCTACAAATGGCTAGCCAGTTTTCCCAGTGTCATTTACTAAATAGGGAATCGTTTCCCCATTTCTTGTTTTTGTCAGGTTTGTCAAAGATCAGATGGTTGTAGATGTGTGGTATTATTTCTGAGGGCTCTGTTCTGTTCCATTGGTCTATATCTCTGTTTTGGTACCAGTACCATGCTGTTTTGGTTACTGTAGCCTTGTATTATAGTTTAAATTCAGGTAGCATGATGCCTCCAGCTGTGTTGGTTTGGCTTAGGATTGTCTTGGCAATGAGGGCTCTTTTTTGGTTCCATATGAACTTTAAAGTAGTTTTTCCCACTTATGTGAAGAAAGTCATTGGTAGCTTGATGGGGATGGCATTGAATCTATAAATTACCTTGGGCAATATGGCCATATTCACAATATTGATTATTCCTATCCATGAGCATGGAATGTTCTTCCATTTGTTTGTGTCCTCTTTTATTTCACTGAGCAGTGGTTTGTAGCTCTCCTTGAAGAGGTCCTTCACATCCCCTGTAAGTTGGATTCCTAGGTATTTCATTCTCTTTGAAACAATTGTGAATGGGAGTTCACTCACAATTTGGCTGTCTGTTTGTCTGTTATTGTTGTATAAGAATGCTTGTGATTTTTGCACATTGATTTTGTATCCTGAGACTTTGCTGAAGTTGCTTCTCAGCTTAAGGAGATTTTGGGCTGAGATGATGGGGTTTTCTAAATATGCAATCATGTCATCTGCAAGCAAGGACAACTTGCTTCTTCTTTTCCTAATTGAATAACCTTTATTCCTTTCTCCTGCCTGATTGCCCTGGCTAGATGTTCCAACACTATGTTGAATAGGAGTGGTAAGAGAGAGCATCCCTGTCTTGTGACAGTTTTCAAAGGGAATGCTTCAGCTTTTGCCCATTCAGTATGATATTGGCTCTGAGTTTGTCATAAATAGCTCTTATTATTTTGAGATATGTCCCATCAATACCTAATTTGTTGAGAGTTTTTAACATGAAGGGCTGTTGAATTTTGTTAAAGACCTTTTCTGCATCTATTGAGATAATCATGTGTTTGTTGTCTTTGGTTCTGTTTATATGCTGAATTACATGTATTGATTTGCATATGTTGAACCAGCCTTGCATCCCAGGGATGAAGCCTGCTTGATCATGGTGCATAAGCTTTTTGATGTGCTGCTGGATTCGATTTGCCAGTATTTTATTGAGGAGTTTTGTATCAATGTTCACCAGGGATATTGGTCTAAATTTTCTTTTTTTGTTGTGTCTCTGCCAGGCTTTGGTATCACGATGATGCTGGCCTCATAAAATGAGTTAGGGAGGATTCCTTCTTTTTTCTATTGATTGGAATAGTTTTCAGAAGGAATGGTAGCAGCTCATTCTTGTACTTCTGGTAGAATTTGTCTGTGAATCCATCTTGTCCTGACTTTTTTTGATTGGTAGGCTATTAATTATTGCCTCAATTTCAAAGCCTGCTATTGGTCTATTCAGGGATTCAATTTCTTACTGGTTTAGTCTTGGTAGGGTGTATGTGTCCAGGAATTTATCCATTTCTTCTAGATTTTCTAGTTTATTTGCGTAGAGGTTTTTATAGTATTCTCTGATGGTAGTTTGTATTTCTGTGGGATGAGTGGTGATATCCCTTTATCTTTTTTTTTTATTGCATCTATTGATTCTTTTCACTTTTCTTCTTTATTAGTCTTGTTAGCAGTCTATCAATTTTTTTGGTCTTTAAAAAAAAAAAAAAACAGCTCCTGAATTCATTGATTTTTTTGAAGTGGTTTTTATGTCTATCTCCTTCAGTTCTGTTCTGATCTTAGTTATTTCTTGCCTTCTGCTAGCTTTTGAATATGTTTGTTCTTGCTTCTCTAGTTCTTTTAATTGTGATGTTAGGGTGTCAACTTTAAATGTTTCCTGCTTTCTCTTGTGGTCAGTTAGTTTTATAAATTTCCCTCTACACGCTGCTTTAAATGTGTCCCAGAGGGAAAAAAAAAATCATCTCTTCAAGATGTAAATAATATTTAGTGTTCATTCTTCTTTTTTATTCCTAAAATTAGTCTTTGCTATGGTTGAAATGTGTTCTGTTTGAAATCCAGGTGTTGTCAATGTGATAGTATTTAGAGAAGGGAACGTTAACAGGTGATAAGTCCTGATGACCTATCCCCTTTTGAATGATATTAATGCTTTTATAAAGGAATCTTTATCCACAGCATTTTCAGTTAGCTTGCCCTTCTGCCTTCCACCATGTGAGGATATAGCATCCTTCTCCACTGGAGAACACAGCAATAAGGTGGCATCTTGGAAATGGAAAACAGCAGCCCTCACTAGCCAATTGAACCTGCCAGTACTTTGATCTTGAATTTCCCTGTCTCCAGAATTATAAGAAAAAATATGTATCTTCTTTGTGAATTATCCATTCTGTAGTATTTTGATACAGCATCACAAATGGGCTAGGACAATCTCCTTCCTAAATATCTATATAAATGATGACTGCTAACTGAATGAGCCTTCTGAAAATGCTGCTCATGTGATATTGGACATAAGATGATTTGATAGTCAACTATCTAACATTATTCCTCAATAGTTCAGGAGCAGTCAACAAGAAATATATTTCAAGAAATTACATAATTATAGATTCATTTTTGGTTTACATTCCAAACACGACCTTGCCTGTCAAGGTGAGTTTTGCCAAATCACACTATACTAGTTTTGGCAGAAAGAAACTATCTACTAATGACATTACTCACTTAATATTTATTCAACAATATTCTTACTAAATTCTTGTAATGTTTTGGTAAGCATTATAGTATAGTGAATAAAATAGATATGATCTCTACCTTATTAGTGCCATTAAGATAATAAGATTGGTAATTGGTAAAGGTGTACTTGGAACTGACTTACTTAGGAAGGCTTCAATGAGAAAGTGCCATTGAACTAAGATTGAATCATAAGGGATCAGCCATGCGAAGATCTGGAGAAAGCATATTCCTAGGAGAAGTAAGAATATATGTAATGTCTCTGGATGTGGGATTGACTTTGTTTATCTGAAGATTTTTTTTTTTTTAATGCAGTATAGCTACATCATGTAAACAGTGTATCTTTAGATCTCATTGCCTAGAAACAGACCTTGAGAAGAGATTATTACGCAAGATATTTAAAAAGTATTTGCAGAACACAGACAAGGTAAGAGGGACCTGAGGGAATCAGGGTAAAGTACAGATATTATCCTCTACAGAGGAACACTAGGATGTGAATAGAAGACAGAGGATAAGAATATAATAAGGAACTGGATGATATTTCATTTGATGAGATGCTTTTGAAAAGTTTTGAGCATAGGAGTAACATAATTAGTACTTTATAATTATTACTCTGAAGACTGATGTGCAAAAAAAAAAAAAAAAGATTATACAAGGGCAAATCTGATATCAGAGAAGTTTGTTGTAAGTGATGAAAGTGGCTCAAGAAAGAGATGATGTTGGTTTGATCAATGCACAAATGAAGATAGGTAGCCAGATTCAGAACGTATTTCACAAGTTGATTCCATATAGTTTGTTGGAGTTTAGAGGTAGGGTGTACAGAAAAGAAAAAACAAAGAAAGAAATTAGGATATCACCTTGGATTTTGGCATGAATGAGTGAGTTGTGGTATTTACTAAGATAAGTCATCCTTGCAAATGAATAGGAAAGAGAGAAAGAGAAAATCAAGAATTTAATTTGAAAAATTGTATATATCAAGTAATCAAAGACATCCAGAAGTTTGAAACTCCAAGAAAGGCTTGGTCTGGTAAATATATATTCAGAATCTGGCATAGATGAAAAATATTTGTGATTACTCTATTGAATGAGATTACATAGAGAGTAGGGCCAAAACCAATAGAACACTTCAACATTCAGAGGGTAGGCAGAAGAAAATTGCTGATGAGGATGAATGAAAAAATAAGATGCATAAAACACTAAAAAAAAGCCTTTGAGGAAGAGCACAGTCAACAGTGACAAATGTTATTGAATGAACAAGAAAAAATGAATATTTGGACCATTAGCATTTTGAAGCTTCTCAGAAAGATGCAGAATATCAGAAACAGATCTATTACATGTTAGTGTCTATACAGCAAAAAAACTTTTGTTTGTGCAGTGACCTCTGTTACCATGATTCTAATCAAAGAGAGCAAAAAGACAGAAGATTCTTGATATGTTTTGGCTATGTTCCCACCCAAGTCTCATCTTCAATTGTAACTCCCACAATTCCCATGTGTTGTGGGAGGGACCCAGTGGAAGGTAACTGAATCATGGGTGTGAGTCTTTCTTATGCTATTCTCATGATAGTGAATAGGTCCCGTGAGATGTGATGCTTTTATAAAGGGGAGTTTTCCTGCACAAACTCTCATCTCTTGTCTTCTACAATTTGAAACATGCCTTTCACCCTTTGCCATCATTGTGAGACCTCCTCAGCCATGTTGACTATTAGTTCATTAAATCTTTTTTTTCCTTGTAAATTACTCAGTCCCAAGTATGTCTTTATAAGCTGTATAAAAACAAGCTAATACAGTAAATTGGTACCAATAAACTGTGACACTGCTGAAAAACTAACTGAAAATGTGGAAGTGACACTGAAACTGGATAACAGGCAGAGGTTGGAACAGTTTGGAGGGCTCAGAAGAAGCCAGGAAAATGTGTGAAAGTTTGGAACCCCCTGGAGGCTTCTTGAATGGCTTTGACCAAAATTCTGATAATGAAATGGACAGTGAAATCCAGACTGAAGTAGTCTCAGATGGAGATAAGGAACTTGTTGGAAATTGGAATAAAAATGACCCTGGCCATGTTTTAGTAAAGAGACCAATGGCATTTTGCCCCTGACCTTGAGATTTGTGGAACTTTAATCTTAAGGGAGATGATTTAGGATATCTGGTGGAAAGTATTTCCAAGCAGCAAAGCATTCAAGATGTAACTTGGGTGCTGTGAAAAGCATTCCATTTTAAAAGAAAAGCAGAGCATAAAAGTTTGGAAAATTTGCAGCCTGACAATGCAATAGGGGAAAAAAAAATTTCTGGGAGAAATTCAAGTATGCAGCAGAAATTTGCACAAGTAATTAGAAACCAAATGTTAATCACCAAGACAATGGGGAAACTGTGTCCAGGGCATGTTAGAGAGCTTTGCAGCAACCCCTCCCATCACAAAGCCAGAGGTCTAGGAGGAAAAATGGTTTTGTAGGCCAGGCCCAGGGTCCCCCTGCTGTGTGCAGCCTAGGGACGTGGTTCCCTGCACCCCAGTTGACCTAGCCATGACTAAAAAGGGCCAAAGTACAGCCCAGGCCATAGCTTCAGAGGGTGCAAGCTCCAAGCCTTGTCAGCTTCCACGTGGTGTTGAGTCTGTGAGTGCACAGAAGTCAAGAATTGAAGTTTGGGAACCTCCACCTAGATTTCAGAGGATGTTCAGGCAGAAGTTTGCTGTAGGGGTGGGGCCCTCATGGAGAACCTCTGCTAGGGCAGTGCTGAAGAGAAATGTGGGGTGGAAACCCCAAACAGAGTCCTTACTGGGTCACTGCCTAATGGAGCTATGAGGAGAGGGCCACTGTCTTTCAGACCCCAGAATGGTAGATCCACTGACAGTTTTAAACTTATGTTTAAAAGAGAAGCAGAGCATAAAAGTTTAGAAAATTTGCAGCCTGATAATGCGATAGAAAAGAGAAACCCATTTTCTGAGGAGAAATTAAAGCTGGCTACAGAAATCTGCATAAGTAACTTGGAGCCAAATGTTAAAGATGAAGACAATGGGAAAAATGACTCCACAGCTCTTCAGAGGTCTTCATGGCATCCCCTCCCATCACAGGCCAGAGGCTTACAAGAAAAAAATAGTTTTGTGGGTCAGGCCCAGGGTCTTGCTGCTTTGTGCAGTCTCAGAAGTTGGGGCCCTGAGTCCCAGCCATGGCTAAAAGGGTCCAATCTAGAGCTCAGGTCATTGCTTCAGAGGGTGCAAGCCCCAAGCCTTGGTGGTTTCCACATGTTGATCCTGCAGGTACACAGAAATCAAGAACTGAGGCATGGGAACCTCTGCTAGCTTTCAGAGGATGTATGGAAATACCTGGATGTCCAGGCCAAAGTTTGCTACAAGGGCAAAGCCCTTATGGAGAATCTTTGCTAGAATTTGGAAGGGAAATTTGGGATTAAAGCCCCCACACGGATTCCTGACTGGGGCACTGCTTAATGGAGATGTTGAGAAGAGGGACACCTTTCTCCAGACCCCAGAATGGCAGATCCACCAACAGCTTGCACCGTGCACCTTGAAAAGCCACAGATACTCAATGCCAGCTCATGAAAGCAGCCATGAGGGAGGCTTTACCCACAAAGCCACAGGGGCAGAGCTGCCCAAGACCATGGGAACCCAACTCTTGCATTAACATGACCTAGATGTGAGACATGGAGTCAAAGGAGATTATTTTGGAGCTTTAAGATATGACTGCCCCGCTGGATTTTGGGCTTGCACGAGGCCTTTAGTCTCTTCATTTTGGCCAATTTCTCTCATTTGGAATGGGTGCATTTATCCAATGACTGCACCCCAATTTTTTCAAGGAAGTAACTGGCTTGCTCTTGATTTCACTGGCTTATAAGTGGAAGAGAGTAGATTTTTCTCAGATAAGACTTTGGACTGTGTATTTATGAGTTAATGCTGAAATAAGTTAAGACTTTGGGGGACTGTTGGGAGGGCATGATTCGTTTTAAAATGTGAAGACATGAACTTTGGGAGGGGTTGGAGTGGAATGATATGATTTGGCCATACCCCCACTCAAATCTCATCTTGAATTGTAACTCCCACAATTCGCAGGTGTTATAGGAGAGACCTGGTGGAGGATAATTGAATCCTGAGGCTGGGTCTTTCTCCTGCTATTCTTGTGATAGTCAATAAGTCTCATGAGATCTGATTGTTTCATAAAGGGGAGTTTCCCTTTACAAGTTCTCTTCTCTTGTCTGCCAGCGTGTAAGACATGGCTTTCACCTTCTGCCATGGTTGTGAGACCTCCGCAGCCACATGGAACTGTGAGTCCATTAAACTTTTTTCCTTCTAAATTACCCAGTCTTTAGTATTTCTTTATCAACAGCATGAAACTGGACTAATACAATGCCTAATGACAAATTATTTGTCACACCTTCTCCAACCTTTAATTAGAGAGTAAATTCTAATGGCCATGATTCATTGCAAATAATGTCTCTTCATGATATCCTGGAGATAAAGAATTTTAAAAAAGAGAATATTTCCAGTCTTACAGTATCCCATATATTCTTTTGCATATTTTGGTACCTTTATGTGTATTTCTTTTCCTCACAGAAGAGCAATAGTATAGTGTAACACTAGTTAGACAACTAGAATTCCAAACTCCTTACACACAATTTTGAGTTGTATGACTTGTGCCTCAGTATCTTAAATGCAAAATAGGAGAATAACAATGACTGTCTCCTGGGTTATTGTGAGGATCTGTTGAATGAATATGTGAAAAGCCTTTAGGACTATTGCCTGGCATTTGGTATTTGCTACCATTTTATTATTGCCTGAGAAAAATCTTATTCATTTTTTTCTAGATTCTCTTCTAGGAATTATTTTCTGATAGACTTGAACAGAATTAATCATTTCACCTCTGTGTGTCCACTGTATTTTCACTTATACTTTGCTGCTTTTTTGCTGCAATTCTTACCTGGTTATCTCTCCACTACACAATGAGCTTCCTGAAGGCAAGATTATATTTTACATATCTTGAATTTCTGCAACAAAATGATGTTCCAAGCACATACTGCACCAATGATTATCACCCCTGGCTGCCTGACAGAATCACTAACAGGGGTTTTCGAAATATGCATGCCCTGAGATTTGGATGCAATAGGAAATTTGGATTTTTTTAGAAGGCTCATGGATTTTCATATTTGGGCAAGCTGAGATTCTCTTTGGTAGGCACACAATAAAGAGGTATATGAATGAGATATAGTTTATTTTTGCTTGCTATTTACAACAAGAACTGTTTTTATTTTTCATTCATTCTGAATGCCTTGTCAAAAAATTTTAATATATTTCATATTTTTGTGTATTTATTAATAAAAAACAGCTATACATGATATGTTTTAGGTAATAACATTTTTATCTGTATGTATCACTTTTGAACTTTCTCTGGCAATGTCTAAATAATCAAATATAATGCCATTAGGTTTATTTATGAGAGTCTCTGAGTCTTCCCATCTTACACAAAAGAGAGTATAATTGTGCAGGGAAAAAAAAAATCAAATATATAGGAAAACAGTATCTAAACTTTGAATATAATTCTACTTTCAGGAAGTTCATTATTTGTATTATGGCTATTAAAATTTGTATAATGTTTCCACTGGCCAAATTAGCTAAAACATATACTACATCCCTCATTATCTCTAAATTTCCAAAATAGAGAAGAGTGTATGTCAATACATGAAATAAAATAACTTTTTTAGGAATAACAATGAAAAATAAACAGTAAATGAATATACAATGAAATGTTTAATTGAAATTGTTCAAGCTATTTATTAAAGTATAGCATTCATAACCATGAATTCACTTTGTTGTTGAAAATACAAATACATTTTGATAGAAGTATATATTATTAATAGATTTTGCTAGTATTTTACTAATAGTAGTTTTCTTATTACAGCCAGATTCATACAATATTTTTTCTTGTTGTTGGCAGAATTTCAAATTTTCCATTGCAGATTTTCAAAGGTTTTGAAATGGAAATCTATGCATCCATGTGCACACACACACAAATAAACACATTTGTTTGCTTTTAAATTTGGAAACAGTATATGAAGAGATATTCAGCAAAGTGCCAGTTGATGACCAGGTTAAAGTAAATGGATCTGTACCTGTGTAGTGGCCTTGGAACTTAAAGATAAAAGTGAACCAGTGTGTCTTTCTGTAATCCTAGAACAAGTGTACTTTATCAAAAGGCACATGGTTGGTTAGCAATATATCACCTGCATAAAGAACATGAACGATAGCTTACCTCTTCTCTGAACTGTAATTAACACCCTAAGCATCATTTATTGATTTATTTGGCTGAAATTTTCATTTACCTTTCCAATTACTTGAATATTTAATTGATACCTATTGTTTTATGTTATGTGTTTATATATCTCTGGTATTTCTAATAGTCTATCTTTTCAACATTTAATAATTGCACAAAATTTTTGGAGGAAAAAAAGACATTTAATAATATGGTCCTTCATTTGAAAATTGCTTGTATCATTTAAATATCATATTTTCTTTATCAAACTTAACATACTCATGAACACATAACATTTTTCTACAGGACTTCTAGGCCATTTAGGTTGATACTTTGGTTTTCCACAGATATTACTGTAAAGATGTTTAAAGGATATTTTGCAATGTGTACTTGAAATATATTGATTTATTTGGTCTTCTGAATTTTTTAAAATGCCAGTTACAAGGAAAAGTCACTGAATTTTGGAGGCACAATGACGACTATCATTGAGTTTTATTCAAACCTTCTATAACAGTGGTATTTCATCCCTTTCTTTCATAAAGCTGGAAGCCAATTTCCTGGAACTGTAAATTGGAAATCTACACTTGGAAGATTGATTTTCTCTTATACTCCCAAGGAGGATTCTTTCAAATCTTGATGCAACAGGAAATGTCTAAATAATTAATGATTATGAGCATACAACCCCTGCTCTGAGCCAGGATTGTGTCTTTGTTTACCTTGTCGTTTACTTTTGAATAAGGTCTCAGATTTTGAAACAATAGAGTTCCAAAGCATTTCTGATCAACATAAAAATAATCTGAGACTGGAAGCAGTGGCTCATATTTGTAATCCCAGCACTTTGGGAGGCTGAGACGGTCAGATCACTTGAGGTCAGGAGTTTGACACCAGCCTAGCCAACATGGTGAAACCCTGTCTCTACTAAAAATACATAAAATTAGCTGAGTGTGGTGGCTCACGCCTGTAATCCCAGTTACTGAGGAGGCTGAGGTGGGAGGAGCTTGAGGTGGGGCTGAGCTTGAACCCAGGAGGTGGAGGTTGCAGTGAGTTGAGATCCTGTCACTGCACTCCAGCCTGGGTAACAGAGTGAGACTCTGTCTCAAAAAAAAAAAAAAAAAAAAAAAAAGAAAAAAACACAAATGTTACATTATTTTTATTATTGTTAACATTGATCAGTTTTGTATCTTACCTAGTTTCCTAGTTCCCCAAATATCTAGTTTCTCAAAATGCTTTTTGTACTATTTTTTTCATGTTTCCCCTTTAACACATTGAAAAATGTATATCATTTTGTATTTGAAAACAAAAAGGTTATGAGCATACTACTAATCTTTATACACCTTATTTGAGTAGGGCTGAACTTTGCTTATTTCACAAAACAGTTTGATGTTACTGTGATGTGCAGGCCACAGAAAACCTCAGTAGACTGTCGTAGAGCCAATGAGAGAACTCAAAGTTGAAGTGCTTATTTTCAAGACCAGTCTTTATGCTAAAATTTTATGAGTGATATTACCCTTTGAGTATCTTTTTAGTTAGGAAGTATAATGAGAAGATGCTGTTCATGCCAGTGCTTTTCCTAGTGTACTCTGGAAATTCCAACTCATTTACAGGTAATGGACTCCTTCAATTATTTTCCCAATGGTGAAGACTGGTAGGTCTAGACTGACACTGGAAATCACGATTGTACTATACTATCTCATAAATGAACTTAAAACATGTCTCACTCAATTTCACAATATTACTAGCTAATTGTACCAGCATTTTAAGATACTTTATATTTGAGTTTGGTGCTAAGAAGAAGTAAAGCAACAATAATTAATTGCTATTCTTCTATACATTATTACTGTCACAAATTTTGAGCTATGTTTTGAAGATGAATGAAGCAACACTTAATTTTGAAATAAAGAATTGATTTTCTTATTTCATAGAGCTGTATAAGGATACGGGTATATGCTTATTTTCCTGAGTGCTTGCAAATTACTTAGATGTCCTTGGAAGAAGGCAGTTAACTTGGGAACAAAAACAAAACCCTAAGAAACATTTTCAGTCATCCAAGAAAAAGTAGGATAAAATCTTGAGTTATGTTGCAGGGATTAATCAACTAGAGTCCACTGCTTTTTTAAAAATATATTTTAAAATTCAATGTCCTTGTATTTCCTTTTATACTGCTCCTCGTGTTTGAGTTATGCACCATTGGTAGTGTTTTAAACCACAGCATCTACAACTGGTTTTTATTGAATACTTTATTGCATACTTAAACAGCATATTTCAAAGCCTGGAGGTTTTTCGTATTTGCTTTAGTGAGATTTATGCAACAGAATTTGTAGAGTCAGAAAAAGGGAACCAAGAAAAGAGGGTTGATGACTCTATTTAATGTAACCTTTGACTGCCACAGGCTAACTCAGACCTATGGAAAAAAATCAAGTATTCAACTTAAACCAATGAAGCTTTCATTTTTTTTTTTTCTAAGTCTACATTGAAGTTTCAGTTCCACCAAGTGACTGCTTGTGATGCCAGAATGCCTTCTGGTTTATTTTCTTCTTTTAATATCAAGAGCAACTTATATAAGGAAATATGCTCACCAGAGTTATAAAATGTCCCACCAAAGTATTTACTGAATGCAAGGGCAATGGGAAAAACCCTGACTAGTCCTCAGGCTGTATAATTCCCTTAAGCAATGGAAGAATATCCTTCAGTATCTGAGGCAATCAATAAACTAGGATTGCCTCCACTGAGAGCTATATATTTCTTGGGCATCATGACAGTATAACATAAAGCAAAAAGGTTCCAAAACCAAATAGGTATAGATTTTATTTGTATTTATTTCCTAATGCTTGTATAATTGCAGAATCAAAAAGGCATAGATTTTAATCCCATCTCTATGTGGCTGTGGACACATTATTCGACTTTCTGAATTTTAGTTTCCTCTTATGAATAAAAGAGACATGACCTTGGTATTTTGCTAACAGATTAAAGGGATATAGAGCACCAGGCACATAATAGGCATTGTATAATAACTATTAGTAAAAAAATATCAAAACCCATATGGAAAGAATTGTCTTCTGTTTTAATTGTTCTTGGATAGTCTAACTGATTCTTGTTCTTGCCTCACAGGGTAAGGTAAGGAGTTGATCATGTATATCATGTTCTCCTTCAGTGAGGAGTTTATGTCATGTTCTCCCAGGAACTGGAACAGGAGCTTTTGTGTCAGGGCTTCATGCCAAGCTAAGACATTTTCTCTATTGGTCTGCCTCATTTTTCGTGATCTGAAGTCTTGTAATCAAATCTGTGCCTAACCAAGCTGTAAGGAGCTGGAAGTACAATGCTGAGTAAGATATAGGGTCCACGCATTGGGGATCTTATAATCTCCCAAACCACTAATTCTCAGCCCCCCTTTAGAATGCTCAGTGCAGAGACCTTGGAGACCCTAAATGCTTCTAGTATTTTTAGTGAACTAATTAACATAAATTGAGATTCTCTTAATTTCATTTTCTCTCTATTAAAGTAAATTTTTAGACTATTAAAATAAGTCATATGCTATCATACAATTGACTATTGAGAACTTACTTTAGATTTTAAACCCAATATACATCGTCCTCTCCATCTCCCAACATGTACACCCTTTAAACCACTGTTGCAAAGGATTAATAAGCCATTTATTATTTAAGTGTTTACTGGAAGGCTACTGACAGGCTAGTGATACAGTAGTGACTAAAATAAGCAATATTCTTTCATGGACCACGCATTTGAGTCTGGGTCTTTTATGGAATGGGTGTGGTGGGAATAATTTTCTTAGAAGCATTTCCTTCTGTGTTCTGCAATTGTTTTCTTTAGAAATCATCAGTCATCTGCCAATTGGGCATCAGTGCAGGTAACGTAAACATTCATCATCAGAAATTTCAGATCTTATGGTTTCTTTTTTCTCTCAAGGGATAGTCAAGACCTAAAGTCCTATTTAGTCCAGAATAACAACTCCAGGTTAGAATTTCATCCACAACATTTATTATTATTTTATTTTTGAACTAGAAAGCTGGACCAGAGCTTATTTTGACAAAGGAAGAATATGAGCTTTTATTTTCATTCTGGCCACTAGACATCAACTTCTTTTCTGCCCAAAGCCATTTACTTGCTTGATTTAGTAACCTCCTCAGAATAACCAAAAAACAAAAATATTTCAAGATTAAAGTTATGAATTATTTTATCAGATATTTAATAATCTGGTCAGTAGGAGATGGATCCACTATAACTGCGAAAGCTGTTTTGCATAAGAGAAGGAGAGAGCTCTCCTCCTTCTGTTAATTTCCCTCCTTTTTATTTTAAGTCATGTGTCACAGACATGAGTTAAACTATTGGCTTTGTCACCTGGCTGCCGTGTAGCCTTGGATAAGGGTCTCCTCTGCAATAAACTAAAATTTTCACATCTGTCGGACAAAGATGTTAGTTACCATACAGAATGTGGGGGGGGGGGGGGGAAATGAACGCCACACACAAAACAACTAATACTGTGTCAAGAACATGGTAAATATTCAAGGAATGGTAATTATTCTCACTATTATTATCTCATAATTATTTTAGATAAGAGAATCAGAATTTGGAAAAAATTAAGGTGAGTAATATTGTGGAAATTTAGCATGAGATGTGGTATACTTGGTGACCTTGAAAAACTGGATCTGGAAGGAGTTTTCAAGATTTCTCTACTATTAGAATTTGCTTCTCTCTCAATCTGTCAGAGAATGTTGAGGACATCTTTGTTGAAGAACTGTAGTAGAGTATTCTCCACTTTTAATATTTATACTTACAATTATATTTATATATTTATATTTATACTTTTATTTTCTATATTTATAAAAATCACATTCAAACTTATGAAATCACCAGTTGGCTAGACATTTTTATATGCAAAAATTGGTGTAGACTAGAAAAAGTTATGTAAATTAAGAGAAGCAATAGTCTCAAAACATTACTATGTCATGGAGAAACTCCATCACTCACTTGTTGCAAAATATTGCAAGTGAGTAGTGGAGTTTATCCATGATATAGTAAAGTTTTGAGAATATGTATGTTTGCATTTATATTTTTATATTATACATCTTTATATTATACATTATTATATATTAAAATATATTTTAATATTACATTATATATTTATACTTTTAATGTATATATATAAAAATCACATTCAAACTTATGAAATCACCACTTGGCTTACAATTTTTATACGCAAAAATTGGGGTAGATGAGAAAAAGTTATATAAAGAGAAACAAAACATTACTTTCTCATGGTTAAACTCTTATCACTCACTTGCAAAATGTGATACATTTTTCAAAATGCTAAATATGCACATTTAAAATTAAATTTAATTTTTGGCTATTACTGTATAAGAAAAAAGTAATATTGATTAAAGTATTTCTCTAAAGAGAAATACTATAGGGTTTTACCCTTAAAGAAAAAAAAAACATGCCTTGAGACCTACCTGTTCTCATTTCACCTTCTGCAAAGTCCGCTTCAAAATGCCCAGTACAGCTTCCACAATTAAGAACAAATGACATTTTAAAATATGGTACATGACAGCTGAATGAAAAAAATCACAATTAGTAATCTTTAAGGATAATTTTTCTGTGTGAAAAGAGAAGAATCTAATGAGAGTTCCATTAATGACCACGAGGTCCAACGAAGAAATGAACTTACAACCTTTCTCTGTTAACTCTACATTATTTTGACATTGGTTATGTAAGACAAGCTTTGCTTTGTACCGTAACATTTTACT
Organism: Papio anubis; assembly: GCF_008728515.1. Taxonomy (NCBI): domain Eukaryota; kingdom Metazoa; phylum Chordata; class Mammalia; order Primates; family Cercopithecidae; genus Papio; species Papio anubis. The sequence continues at coordinate 102,559,192 of NC_044978.1, forward strand.
CCTCTTATTATCATTTAGTCTTCAAATCATTTATAAACTCGTGGAGATAAGATGAAATATAATGCCTGAAGGGGATAGAGAAGACTTTTTTTTTCTCTAACGTAATCTTGTTTTCTTTTTCCCTTCAGTAGGAAGCTAAGTACTGCCTTTACCCTTGGGCAACTGGGAGCTATGCTTAAGCCTCTAAATTTAAAAATATCTTGTTAGTTTTCTATCTGTGAAAATATTAACAACTGTAAATGCTAAAGCCAGGGGGTAAAAAATGTTTTATTGAAATTCTTGTTGATCAAGGGTCTGTGGCTAAAGGAATCTCACTTTTCAAAAACTCTCTCATTGATCAAATCTTAGTCGGACTCCTCTGAACCCTCTTCTGGACTTAACCTTACCTTGGCCCCAGTACTTACTTGACCCACATAATTAAGTCTTAGTAAAACTCCTGCTAGGCCAGTGACATGGTTTGGCTGTGTCCCCATCCAAATCTCAACTGAAATTGTAATAATCCCCATGTGTCAAGTGTGGGGCAGGTGGAGATAATGGAATCATGGGGGCAGTTTCCACCATACTATTCTCATGATAGTGAACAAGTCTCATTAGATCTCATGGTTTTTATAAATGAGAGTTCCCCTGCACAAGCTCTCTTACCTGCTTCTATGTAAGAAGTCACTTTGCTCTTCCTTCCTCTTCCACCATGATTGTAAGGCCTCCCCAGCCATGCTGAACTATGAGTCAATTAAACCTCTTTCTTTTACAAATTACCTAGTGTCTGGTATGTCTTTACTAGCAGCCTGAGAACAGACTAATACAGTAAATTGGTACTAGTAGGGTGGGGTGCTGCTGCAAAGATATCTGAAAATGTGGAAGTGACTTTAGAACTGGGTAACAGGCAGAGGTTCAAACAGTTTGGAGGGCTCAGAAGACAGGACAATGTAGGAAAGTCTGGAAATTCCTAGAGACCTGTTGAATGGCTTTGACCAAAATGCTGATATTGATTTGGACAATAAAGTCAAGGCTGAGGCTGTCTGAGATGGAGATGAGAAACTTGTCGGGAACTGGAGCAAAGGTGACTCTCTCTTCCTATGTATTAGCAAAAAGACTGGTGGCATATCACCACTGCCCTAGAGATCTGTGGAAATTTGAACTTGAGAGAGATGATTTAGGGCATCTGGTGGAAGAAATTCCTAAGCAGTGAAATGTTCAAGAGGTGACTTGGGTGCTATTAAAACCATTCAGTTGTATGTATTCACAAAGATATGGTTTGAAATGGAAACTTATGTTTAAAAGGGAAGCAGAGCATAAAAGTTCAGAAAATTTGCAGCCTGATAATGTGATAGAAAATAAAAACCTATTTTCTGAGGAGAAATTAAAGCCAGCTACAGAAATCTTCATAAGTAACTTGGAGCGAAATGTTAAAGATGAAGACAATGGGGAAAATGTCTTCACAGCCTGTCAGAGGTCTTCATGGCATCCCCTCTCATCAAAGACCTGGTGGCTTACACAGAAAAAAATAGTTTTGGGGATCAGGCCTAGGGCCTTGCTGCTTTGTGCAGTCTCAGGACTTGGTTCTCTGTGTCCCAGCCATGGCTAAAAGGGTCAAATCCAGAGCTCAGGTCATTGCTTCAAAGGCTACAAGCCCCAAGCCTGTGGTTTCCACATGGTGTTGGGCCTGCAGGTATACATAAGTCAATAACTGAGGTTTGAGAACCTCCACTTAGCTTTCAGATAATATATGGAAACACCTGGATGTCCAGGCCAAAGTTTGCTGTGGGGTGAAGCCGTTATGGAGAATTTTTGCTATGGTTTGGAAGGGAAATGTGGGATGAAAGCCCCAACAGAGTCCTGACTGGGACACTGCCTAGTGAAGATGTTGAAAAGAGGGACACCATTCTCCAGACCCCAGAATGGTAGATACACCAACAGTTTGCACTGTACACCTGGAAAAGCCACAGACATTCACTTCCAGCCCATTAAAGCAGCCAGGAAGAGGTCTGTACCCTGAAAAGTAACAGGGAAAGAGCTGCCCAAGACCATGGGAACCCACTTCTTGGATCAACATGACCTGGATGTGAGACATGGAGTAAAAGTAGATTATTTTGGAGCTTTGAGATTTAACCACATTGCTGGATTTTGGACTTGTATGGAGCCAGTAGCCCCTTTGTTTTGGCCAATTTCTCCCATTTGGAATTGATGTATTTACTATTGCCTGTACCCGCATTATGTCTGAAAAGTAACTAACGTGTTTTTTATTTCACTGGCTTATAGGTGGAAGAGATTTACCTTTTCTCAGATAAGACTTTGGACTGTATACTTTTGAGTTAATGTTGAAATGAGTTAAGATTCTGGGGGACTGTTGGGAAGGCATGACTGGTTTTGAAATGTGAGCACAAGAGATTTGAGAGGGGTCAGGGGCATAATGATATGGTTTGGTCGTGTCTCCACCCAAATCCCACCTTGAATTGTATTAATCTCCACTTTTCAAGGGTGGGGTCAGGTGGAGATTATTAAATCATGGAGGTAGTTTCCCCTATGCTGTTCTCGTGGTAGTGAATAAGACTCACTATATCTGATGGCTTTATAAATGGGAGTTCTTCTGTACAAGTTCCCTTGCACAGGGGAACTCCTCTTGCCCAATACCATAAAAAAGTCTGTTTGTTCTCCCTTTGTCTTTGCCATGATTGTGAGACCTCCCCAGCCATATGGAACTGTGAGTCAATTAAACCTATTTCCTTTGTAAATTTCCGAGTCTCAGGCATGTCTTTATTGGTAGCATGAAAACAGACTAATACAGCCAGTTTAGAGACAATTTCTTCCCTCCATATCTGATTAAATTTCTCATTCTTCACTTTTGATTCATAAGTCCTAGGCCTGCCTTCAGCATGAATCCTGTTCAGTCAGTTTAGCAAGAATACTCCCTACCCTTGATGTCTTCTTTTAGTGATTTTGATCTGCTGACCCTTGAATCTGCTCTTTGGCTATATAGCTATACATCTCCACTTTCTGTATTTGCATTTGGAGTTTATTAACAAAATATCATAACATCTGCAGAGGAAAGGGGGAGAACTTTATTTTCCATATAAAAAGAAATCTGCAGATTGGTAAGACTCTGCTTTTGGTACAAGGCACTGTCTCAGTAAAGTCCATTTGTGCAAATGAAGGACACAACCATGTTCAGTTATGATTGGTCAACATAGTCAAGCTCTCATTGGATAGTTTCCAAGTCCCAAAATATTAGTCTCTGTCAGGTATTTCTTTCAAACAGCTGGTGGGGGTAGGAGTGGTGTTCCAGCTACAGTTTTTCTTGACATGGACAACAAGGACTGATTTGGCTTGATTGTAAAAAGGGAGGTTTCTGTGAAACTTTTACATTATAATGTCTGTTTGATGAAAAAGAGTAAGTAATTGTTCTCTCACCCATTCATGACCTCCTGGCTCTGTTTTAACTTTTAGCATCTCTGTTGGCCACAGGTATCCATTTTTGTCGACTGGTCAGGACACTTTAACAAGGTGAACCTGATTTGTCCGCCCTATTGTTACAGGCTTGACACTTATCATGATAGCTCTGAGTAAAGTATTTCTTGCCATTTCAATGTGTCAAAATATATTTTTTCTGCAACAATGGTAAAACCAAGTATGCAACCAGGTTCGATGAACTCAAAATCTTAGTTCCTTCCCTTAGATTATTATATCTCATTATTTGATACTTTTATTCATTATTATTAAATTTACATTTTCTTAAACCAAATTAAAATATCTTTAATAAAAAAGTAGCAGACAGGCAATTCGATGCGTGGTTAGTAATGACCAAGAGGCACTCAAGAGATTTTCAAAACCAATTTTTTCTTCATGTAATAAAGTATTTATAATATGATCTTTACATATATCTATATAAAGTATATATATAGATTCTATATATACACATACATATGTAGAATATATAGAGAATATACATATGTATATATATAGAATCTATGTATATATAGAATTTATGTATATTCTTTATATAGATATATATACATATAAAGATTATTATATATATAAAATAATGTGTGCAGTCTCGGAATGTCACATATCATCTATGGGCCCAGCAGTTGCTCTAAACCATCCAATAAACTTACCTGTTTTAAAAAGTATTTAATACTAACAAGAAGATAATTAGCAGAGTTTTTCTTTTCTTTTTTTTTAAATTCAGATAGGGTCTTATTCTGTCACCCAGGCTGGAGTGCAATGCTGCCATCTCAGCTCACTGCAGCCTCTGCCTCCCAGGCTTAAGCAATCCTCCCACATTAGCTTCTCCAGTAGCTAGAACCACAGACATTTGCCACCACACTTGGCTAATTTTTCTCTATTTTTTGGTGGAGGCAAAGTTTTGCCATGTTGCCCAGGCTGGTCTCAAACTCCTGGGCTCAAGTGATCCAACTGCCTTCGCCTCCTGTAATCTCCTGGGATTACAGGTGTGAGCCATCACAAATGGCAAATAGAGTATTTTTTTATTGACTTAACTTTTTAGAACTTTCATAGTTAAGCCTGAACATTAGCTAATATGTTGCATGGGATTGGTTTGCATTATATTCATTAATTAAAGGTTCAATTATATGTTGAACAGTTATATGAAAGTGTGCTTTCAAATAAAGTTTTCAATTGAATTAATACATCCATTTATTCATTAAGTAGTCATATCTGGTACTATTATTCTTATTGCCAACACAGAAAATATAACAAAAATTCTTATTAGAAAATTTTTTATTTTTTTGAGGTAGCTCTGATTTCTTGGTTTCAACACAAGTAAGTATACAACTAGAGGTGATTTTTAAAATTTGAGGTCTTACACATTGGCTATTTTTAAAAAGGACTTGTTATTTATTACCTAAAAAAAAGAGACAAGAATATTTTTCTTTTCCTTCATAGTTGATACTTTCCTTCTGCCTCATCAGAAACTTTAACTTGCCTGACGTTATTGCTGTATAATGGCTGCACTACATTGTCTTCTGCCCTTAATTGCTCATCTGCATTTCATTACCTGTATAAAACCACACCAGAATCTGTTCTTTGCTATGTTACATGAACAATGAGTTTTTAAAGACTTTCTTACTCACTTTAATTTGTTTTTTGGTCAACTTAAGAAGAAAATTACATAAACAAACTAGCCATCTTCAGTCACAAATGTTTTACTTGTATTATTTTTGAAATTCTATGAAAAGTAACATTCATAATACCAAATAAAATAACTACTGGTGTCCTAAGAAGATATTATCATTTTAACAGCCACTTCATGAAGTACTTAATTATAACAATGCTCAAATTTCAATTTGAAAAGTTTAATTTACTTCTCTGAATTACCATAAACAGTGAATAATAAAGCCTGGACCCCTATTTTTAACTCCAAACTTAGAGAATTTTCTACTCTTTCTTACAAATTTTCTCTCTAGGTCATAGATAGTTAGTGTTGGCACTTTATTATGGTTTTTGTATCTAGGAATCTATACACTTTAGAAATGTTCTCACTGTACTTTGAAGAATATTAAAACTGAAACTCAAATGTTGCAACAGTAAATCCAAAAAATATTTAGGTTTAATTTAAGGGTATCTATTTCAACATAGAAAAAAGGACATTTTTAATGTAAATTTAAGTGTACATTGATGAAAGCTAGTCCAATATAAAAAATCTTCCACATGTATGTACTCTATTAGAGAGAGTCGTTTGCTTTAATTATTTTGAATATTTACTCTCTTTTGGTTATTAACATTGTGAGATAGATACCGTATCTTTAAAATGATTCTTAAAAAATCCAGGTTTATAATATGTATATTTGATCTGCTAAAAATTCATTCAGCCCACCCCTGATTATCAATAGCACTCCTTAATCCATACCTCCCACTGTTCCTTGTTCCAATAAGCTAAGGCAACACTAGCATCTATCTGCAACAAATATGCTCAGAATTCGCTAACAGATTCTGATGAAAACCAAATAGGCAAAGAATAGAATGTGAAGACTGAAGTGGTTTAGATTTCTTTTTTGGCTTGCTACTTCATTCTTGTTAGCCCCCTGCCTGACTCCCATCAAGCTCAGCTCAATTTTATTTAAGCCTTTTGTGTACAGACTGCATTTGTCATCACAACTTATAAAAGCAGAATTTATATGATTTTACTGATTTTGCAACCTTTCTACTGAACTCAATTTGAAGTCAAATCTATTACAACGTATGAAATATGCAAAGAAATACGGCCTCAAAATACAAGTTTATAGCATTTGGTATTAAACATCTTGAGTGAGAATGAGCTGTCTTACTGGGTAGAAGTTGATATTAGTATTGCAAAAATTCATAAGGCATTTGGACTGAGCCCAAGTGATGTTCAGCACTGCATTTGGGCTGAAATCTCCATTTCAACCTACAGCCAGCCTTACCTGTGTTTATCATTTGTTTTTTTAAGTCTCACTGAAAACAACCTCAAGTTTCAAAGATTAATCTTCCTGAAAATTTTCAAAGCAGATTTTATCATAAAATATTTATTTTTATTCACGGTTGAATGGAAAGCAAATAAACCACATAGTGCTTTTCAAGTAAATGACAAAGACGCTGTATTCCAAGAATGTACCATCCAGATTAGATCCACTGTGTAATCCAAACATTGGCTTACAAATGAGTGATCAAGTTGGCTTCTTTTATACTTCTTTTTTTTTAATGGTTCAAAAATGCTATGAAAAACAAAGTAGTAGAAAAATATATTAGATACTGCATTGTGAGTGAACGGTTGTATAAAATAGAAAAATACATTGAATAGTTAATGTAGAAAAGAAAAATAATCTTGAAAGAAACATATCAACACTTTTAAGTGGTTGCTAATGAGAGTTCTTACATATTTACTGCAAATTTATTTGACTTTCTATTTTCCTAGGAAATATATTTGAGATACTAGAATTATTACTTCTCTAACAGATATTTTGAGCTGCTTCTATAAAAATTGATGAGTATTAAAATCAAATTGACTGGCAAACAAAATGTTAAGTGTTGTGAAGGTGATCAAACTAACACTTGATTTTTATAATAAGTAAGGGTTGGATTTCAAACAACCCTATTGCCCAAACTACTAATGAGAAATGCTGTTGAAATCCTTCATGATTACTCTTGTTTAATTTTCATTTGTATCTCTAAAAATATCTGAAAGATTGTTGACAATCAAATTTTGAATGTGTCATAATGTTAAACACTCAATGTCAATGATACGGTATTAAAAAATCCTATATAAACTTAAGTATTTGTTTTTACCCCTTCCCTTCCTCCCTTCCTCCCTTCCTCTTGGTCTTTCTTTCTCCCTTCCTCCCTTCTCTCTCTCTCTCTTTCAACCTCTCTTCTTCCTTTCTTCCTTCTTTGTTTCTTTTCTTTCTTTCCACTTCTTGAAATATGAGATTAAAATGAATATATACTCTATTAATATCAAATTATTTTATGCAATATAATTTGCAGTGGCTAAAATGCTTAAAGTAAGACAAAATCTGAAATAACATTTTTAACCTATTATTTTAATTGTTCATCTCTAAAAAATGTTAACATAAAAATAAATATAAATATAGTTGATATATATAAAATATAGTTTTAAAAATATATACCAATTTAGAAAGAAAATTTGTTATTTTTAAAGCCAGAAATATCTATAGATTTGTATCTATATAGATATTTGCAAATAAATATTGAGAAAAACTTGCAAACTAAGACTTCTTTTAAAACCTTGTTTTTATTGTCTCTGCTCGATTTTCAGCTCTCCTACTGTCACCATCCAAGGTCTATTTTCTTTCGTCTTGAAGAGATTGCTGTTGCTATGTTCTGTTCTGCACTTCAGATTGAACTTCAGCTATCCCATATCATATTCCATGAGGTCACAATTTCTAGGTGATACATAAGCAATGTGTTGATAGCTAATGTCACATTGGGATAAAGGCAGAAAAAGAAATCACTGAAGTGTTTGGTAAAGATCACCTGTTAAAGGAGATTTTTTCCCCTTCACTTTAGCAAGATAATGTATTTACCATTGGTGTATTTTCTTCTCAAGGTTTCCAGAAAACCAGTCTCAGTCACCTCACCCCCTGCTTTTTCAGTACTTTGTAGATTGAACATCATGATCATCTTCCTTATGCTCAGCTGAATCCTCTACTGACTTTGTTTAAGTTAATTTCTTCAGTTGTTCCTCTGAAAAGAATGCAATAAATAGCAGCTTTCTTAAGCAGGAAAAAGAAAGTCTTTATTTGTGAAAATTGACAAAATTACACAAATTCCCTTAGAAGAAAAATTGTGGGCCATAAGCGCAGGAATGAATGCCACCGAATAGAAGAGTACCAAGTATTAAAAGGTAAACTAGATTTTAGTACACAGATATCTTTTCTTACACAAAACCAGACAATTGTAGGTTTGAACAGCTTATTATATAGTCGTTGCTGCCTCTTCAATAACTCATTTTGATATTTTGTAATTTGCCAAAATGTGCCTTTGTGATCCCACAGGCTCTTAACTACTTTGTAATGAGTGTGTATGAACAGATGGAAAATGTTTTCAATTTCAGAGAAAATCACTAATGGATGTCACCAGCTATTAGAAAAGCTCAGGTGGCTCCATTTTCCAAGGAAAGGTATTGTCATAAAACTCTTCATTTTTTAATGAAATGTTTGCTCATTTATATCTAGATGGTAATTTAAGACTTCAAAGTCTAAACAGATTAGAACTATAGTTGGAAATTATTCAGTGTTAAATAGTCTGGAAATCCAATCTCAAGAATCTCACCTGAAAATGGTAACGCTAATTCAGGTCATTTTATTAGAACAACATGAACTACTATAAAAGCAATTTCCCTAAAGAAGTAGATAAAGCAATTTAACTAAAAAGTTAAATGTATGCTTGAGCTTTGGTGATGATCCCTTTCCTAAAGAAAAAAGAAGTATGCCTTCTGTCCTCAATTTGCATTCCAAGCAAATGCATCTTCTCAAAGAAAAACACATCAAAGGAATGATTATAACAGAGGTTGTTTTCAAAACATAGTCTATCTTACACTCAAAGATATTTACTAATTTTCCAAAATGCAAAACCATTGGTCTTTTAATTCTCCCCTAAAAGCTCATACCAGTTTCTTTTACAATGCTGTTAGTCTAATAGCCTGCTAAAGAGACAGGTATACTTCTGACCTAATTAGTTTATTTTAGGTTATTGTTACTATCTTTTTTGTCTAATAAAATTGTGGTCAAAAATAAATGCAATACTATCTGTACAATGATTGATCTAGCATGTGTTTATTTACTTGGGGCTCCAACAACTGAAATTATCCATAGATAAGTTAGGAATGAATGGAGTTAGTACTTATTTCCTAGGAAAAACAAATTCTGTTAATTTTAGGATGGCTCTATGATTCCATTTCTTTCTTACGTGGATATGTGTGTTCAGTATTCAGTATGTATTTCAAATAAGCTCTATCCTCTTATCATGGAAAATAGGTAAGCAGACACCACCCAAAATGCTGAAACTATAGATCACTTTTAGTGTCATGCACATCATAATAGGTATGTTTTAATAAAAGTACTTTAATACAGAAAAAAACTTTTAAAATCTATAGCTCTAAGGGATATGTTTTATGTACATTGAAGATTGTATTTTATTTCACAATGGAGATAAACACAAACAGTGGCACTTCTAGTGCTGAACTGCAGAGCAGTGGCAATGTAGCAATGTGGCAATAGCAATGTGCATAAAAGGAATCACTATGGCCAGGTGCAGTGGCTCACGCCTGTAATCCCATCACTTTGGGAGGCCAAGGTGGGCGGATGACAAGATTAGGAGACCTAGACCATCCTGGCTAATATGGTGAAACCCTGTCTCTATTAGAAATACAAAACCAAAATTAGCCAGTTGTGGTGGTGGGCACCTGTAGTTCCAGCTACTCGGAAGGCTGAGGCAGGAGAATGGCATGAACCTAGGAGGCAGAGCTTGCAGTGAACTGAGATTGTGCCACTGCACTCCAGCCTGGGCAACAAAGTGAGACTCCATCTCAAAAAAAAAAAAAAAAAAAAGAAAGAAAAAAGAAATCACTACTTTAAAAATCAAATTATTTCTCTTTTGTTAAAACAAAATTACTATCTGTTTTGTTCTCAATGACCTTTATGTTCAGATTCACATATTTAATATAATTCCTTAAACAAGACAAATGACATGTACCTCTTTTGGTTATATTTTTTGTTATAGATGCTAGAAAGTTTTCACTTGGGGTTCCATTCTTAAACCAGAGATTGTGTATATAAATTTTTCTATCTTCACTCTATACCTTTTATGAGTTGGGTCTGATTTTTTATTATGTTCTAATAGATATTGGTCATATAGTATTTAACATATTTTGTTTTAATTTCAAATGAAATTGCCTTTCATCATTTGTTTATATAGATGCAGTTTTAAGTATAAATGAACTTATTATTCATAATAAGATGGCCTTACTCATCTCATAGTATTTTAAATTCACCAAAGAATAGAATATAAAATAGACAGAAAAATATTGTCATGAAAATGACTCAACATTAAACATAGAAAGAAAAGCTGTGGAAGCAGCTTCAAGTTGTCTAATATATATGTAATTGGAGCCCTTTAAAAAGATGTGGGGCAAGAAGAGTAAAAATAGTGAAAGTGATAGGGGCTACAATTTTTCCAAATAAAAATATAACATCCACACATAATCTCAGCAAACACCAAGCAAAGAAACATGAAGAAAAACTTCAAGTTACGTTCTGAGTTTATTATGTAAAGTAGAGTGAAAATACTAGGGTGCTAGCACATTTCTTGTGAGAAACAACGCAAGTTAGAAGACAAGAGAGCCATGTTCCTCAGCCTTACCTTTGTTATCACCCTCATCCAGACATTTTAAATAATTGTTTCCTTAATCACTTCCACCTGATTAAATTTCAATACTGAAGATACTGTTTATGTACTGTGTTTCAATAGGATTTTTGTACTGTGTTTCAATACTGCTTATGTATCATGCGTCTTTTGAGGGCTAAAAACCTACTCTAATGTGATTTTTATCCCCTCTTTCAAAAAATGCTATTTTCACTTCCTTGATGATGATACTGCCCTTGAGGATGCATGCAGTGAGCATCTTAATAATGGAGGGGGCTATCCACCAGGAATTCTATACTCAGCAAAATTCTTTCTGTTATATGTCTCTGTGTGAAGAGACCACCAAACAGGTTTTGTGTGAGCAATAAAGTTTTTTAATCACCTGGGTGCAGGTGGGCTGAGTCCAAAAAGAGAGTCAGCAAAGGGAGATAGGGGTGGGGGCCATTTTATAGAATTTGGGTAGGTAATGGAAAATTAGAGTCAAAGGGGGTTGTTCTCTGGTAGGCAGGGGCAGAGGTCACAAGGTGCTCAATGGCAAAGCTTCTGAGCCAGAAGGAATTTCACAAAGTAATGCAATCAATTAAGGCAGGAACCAGCCATTTTCACTTCTTTTGTGATTCTTCAATTGCTTCAGGCCATCTGGATGTATATGTGCAGGTCACAGGGGATAGGCTTAGCTTGGGATCAGAGGCCTGACATTCCTGTCTTCTTATATTAATAAGAAAAATAACAAAAAATAGTGTTGAAATGTTGGGGCAGCAACAATTTTGGGGGGTACTATGGAGAGATAATGGGCAATGTTTCTCAGGGCTGCTTTGAGTGGGATTAGCGGTGGTGTGGGAACCTAGAGTGGGAGAGATTAAGCTTACTGAAGATTTTGTGTTAAGGAGTGATATTGTGGGGTTGTGAGAAGGAGCATTTATTGTATAGAATGATTGGTGATGGCCTGGATATGGTTTTGGATGAGTTGAGAAACTAAATGGAAGACACAAGATCCAAATAAGAGAAGGAGAAAAACAGATATTAAAGGATTAAGGACTGGGAGGACCCAGGACATCTAATTAGAGAGTGCCCAAGGTGGTTCAGCATAATTACTTGCTTGGTTGGCAAGTTTTTTTGCTCTATCCTTGAGTTTTTTTATGTTGTCATATACCAGACCAGATTGATTTGGGTAAAAGCAACACTTTTGATTTAAAAATATACAGACACCTTTTTTTTCTCTCTCTCTCTCTTTTTTTTTTTTTTTTTTTTTTTTAGCAGTGAGTAAGTTGAGGCCTTGACGATTTTGTAGGAAAGAGAAATGCAAAGCCAGCAATTGTTTGTCAAAAGATTAGAAACGGCTAGGAGAGAGTAAGATTGATAGTGTGGTAGAAATAGCTGGGGAGAGGTAGAGGATGGCATAAAAATGGGAAGCAGAATAAGAGTGAGTATAAAAGCAAATAATAGGACTTCATCAGGGTGAAAGTATTAGAGGGTACCCTGCCAGCAAAGGTTATTCACTTTAAGAAGGAGTTAAGAGTGGTGGTTTGGGGACAGCACCAGAAGATATCAGCTGTGATGGCTTGGGGAAACAGTGTAAACCAGAAATGTAAACAAGAGCAGGGCATTTATGAGCAGTTAAGAATAGTGACTAGGAGTATGACTAGAGAGACGGTAGTAGGGATGACAAGTTTTTGGGAAGTAGTCCAATTTGGACTAGTGTCTGGAATGAGACTGGGGCCTAATAAAAAGGAGCATCCATATAGGAGCTCAAAAGGGCTGTACCCTGTAGAATCCTGAGGACAGGCCCGAATTCTGAGAAGGGCAAATGGTAAAAGTATTGTCCAGTCCTTTTTAAGTTGGAGGCTGAGCTGGGTGAGGTGTGTTTTTAAAAAGTAAAATCCGTTTTATATTTCCTGAAGATTGAGGATGGTAAGGGGTATGAAGCTTCCACTGAATACCAAGAGCCTGAGAAACTGCTTGGGTGATTTGACTAATAAAGGCCAGTCCATTATCAAACTGTGTAGAGATGGGAGGGCCAAACCAAGGAATTATGTGTGACAGAAGGGAAGAAATGGCCTTGGTGGCCTTTTCAGACCATGTGGGAAAGGCCTCTACCCATCCAGTGAAAGTGTCTACCCAGACCAAGAGGTATTTTCATTACCTGACTTGGGGCATGCAAGTAAAGTCAGTTTCAGTGGGGGAGCAGGTAGGAGTGACTGATGAGAAGGAGAAAAATTGGCCATGAGGGATAGAAGTTGGAATGCCAATTGTTTCTTTAGCTACCTTATTAGTGTAAACGTTGCCCTGAGTGATGGGATCTGATGCCTTTGATGGCCTTTGCAGTGATGATTCCAGCTTCCTTTGAAAGTAAAGCAGCCTTGAGAAGGGTTTTTATTAAAGAGGCATTACTGATGGAGGACCTTTGTGTAGCAAGGAAACGTTTTTCAGTCCATATAACGGCATGGTGGTGCAGGGTATGGAAGGCATATTTAAAGTCAGTAAAAATATTGACATGTAGTCCCTTTGCAAGAGTGAGGGCTCAAGTTAAGGCAATGAGTTCAGCTTGCTGGGAGGTGGTAGAGGGGAGTAGAGTGGTAATCTCAATTATAGGTGTGGAAGATACTATAGCATAGCCTGTTTTTGCTGGTGAGTGGCTATTAGGCCTGGTGGAACTGCCATTGATAAACCAGGTGTGATTAGGGTGAGGAACAGGAAAGAAGGAAATATGGGGAAATGAGTGAATGCCAAGTGTATCAGAGAGATACAGTCATGGGGATCAGGTGTGGTATAAGGAATAATGTAGAGGCCAGCCTAAGACAGTAAGGTCAAGTTGTTTGGACAGAAAGGCTACAGGGCATGGTCCCAGCTCTTGTGTAAGAATTTTGACAACACAGCCTTGTACTTTGACTGTGTGTAATAAAATGGGTTGGGATGAGTTAGGGAAAGCTAGTGTGGGAACAACTTCTAGGGTTGTTTTTTAAGGAATGGAAATGGGAGTGGGAAAAGGATTTAGGATCTATGGGGTCAGCTAGGTTTCTTTTTGTGAGTTTATGTAATGGTTTAGTCAGGATGGTAAAACTAGGTATCCAAAGGTGGAAGTACCTAACCATGCCTAGGAAGGAAAGGAGTTGTTGTTTTGTAGAAGAGGTTGAGGTTCAGGAGATTAGCTGGACATGATCAGCAGGGAGAGCACATTTGCATTTATGAAGAATTGTGCTGAGATAGGTAACATAAGAGAAAGAAATTTGGGCTTGACTGAAGTAATGGGGGCTGTCCATGAAGCCTTGCAGTAGTACAGCCCAGATAATTTGCTGAGACTGATGGGTATCAGGGTCAGTCCAAGTGAAAGCAAACAGATGCCAGGATGAAAGGTGCGAGGAATAGTAAAGAAAGCATGTTTGAGATCCAGAACAGAATAATGGGTTGTGGAGGGGTTGTGGAGGGAGGTATTGAGGACAGAAGAGTATGTGGGTTTGGCACCATGGTGTTGATAGGCAAAATAATTTGGCTGATAAGGTGCAGATCCTGAACTAACCTGTAAGGCTTGTCTGGTTTTTGGACAGGTAAAATGAGGGAGTTTTAAGGAGAGATTATAGGCTTTAAAAGACCATACTGTAACAGGTGAGTGATAACGGGCTTCAATCCTTTTAAAGCATGCTGTGGGATGGGATATTGGTGTTGTGCAGGGTAAGGGTGATTAGGTTTTAATGAGATGGTAAGTCCCATTATGGGATGATCGGTCACTAAGGAGAGAGTAGAGGTGTCCCATACTTGTGGATTAAGGTGGGGAGATATAAGGGGAGGATGCAAAGGAGGCTTTGAACTGGGGAAAAGGGTGGCAATGAAGTGTGGCTGTAGCCCAGGAATAGTCAGGGAAGCAGATAATTTGGTTAAAAAGTCTCGGCCTAATAAGGGAACTGGGCAGGTGGGGATAACTAAAAAGGAGTGCATAAAAGAATATTGTCCAAGTTGGCACCAGAGTTGAGGAGTCTTAAGGGGTTTAGAAGCCTCGTCATCAATACCCACAACAGTTATGGAGGCAAGGGAAACATGCCCTTGAAAAGAAGGTAATGTGGAGTGGGTAGGATCCATATTGATTAAGAAGGAGAAGGACTTACTTTTCACTGTAAGTGTTACCCAAAGCTTCTGTGATGGTCCAGGAGGCTTCCAACGCGATTGGGCAGCATCAATCTTCAACTGCTAAGCTGAGAAGATCTGGGAAAGAGTCAGTCAGAGAGCCTCGGGTCAGAGTTCCAGGGGCTCTGGGAGTGGCTGCTGGGCGAGTTGGATAGTCCGATTTCCAGTGGGGTACTGCACAGATGGGACATAGCTTAGGAGGAATCCCGGGCTGCAGGCATTCCTTGGCCCAGTGGCTAGATTTCTGGCACTTGAAGCAAGATCCTGATGGAGGAAGTCCTGTAGGAATGCTTTACCACTGTGGCTTAGGCATTTTGAAGTTTTTGTGTGCTGGAGATATGGCTGGGGTTTCTCTCACAGTGGCGGCAAGGAATTGCAACTCAGAAATATGTTGCTACTTGGCTGCCTCTACTCTATTATTGTACACCTTGAAGGCAAGGTTAATAAAGTCCTGTTGTGGGGTTTGAGGGCTGAAATCTAATTTTTGGAGCTTTATTTAATGTTGGGAGTGGATTTGGTAATAAAATGCATATTGAGGATAAAACGCCTTTCTGACCCTTTTGGGTCGAGGGCTGTAAAGCATTTCAGGGTGCTGCCAAAAGAGCCATGAACTGGGCTGTGTTTTTATATTTGATGAAAAAGAGCCTAAATGCTAACTGAGTTGGGAGAGGTCAGATAAAGAAAAGGAGCATTAACCTTGACTGTACCTTTAGCTACAGCCACCTCTTTAAGAGGAAATTGTTGGGCAGGTGGGGGAGGACTAGTTGCAGAATGAAACTGTAAGCCAGATCGGGTGTGAGGAGTGAAGGTGATAGAAGGATTATAGGGTGGGGGAGCAGAGGCTGAGGAAGAACTGGAGCCTGATTCAGCCTGGCAGGGAGCGACCTGAGAAGGAGCAGTCTGGGGAGGAGGGAAGAGGTCAGAAGGGTCGGTAGGAAAGGAAGATTGAAAAGACTCAGTGATGCTTGAGGTTGGGACTGAGGGGACAGGCAGGAGGGAAGAAAGGAGGATTTGGGACAAGTCACATTGGAAACAGAGACTAGGGAGGGACCGAGGTATAAAATAATGCCTGGACGTCAGGCACCTCAGACTGTTTGCCCATTTTACAACAAGAATTACCTAGATCTTGTAGGATGGAAAAATCAAAATTGCCATTTTCTGGCTATTCAGAACCATTGTTGAGTTTGTATTGGGGTTCAGTGGCATTGCAGAAGAAAATAAGGTGTTTAAGTTTTAGGCCGGGTGTGAGTTGAAGAGGTTTTAAGTTCTTGAGAACACAGGCTAAGGGAGAAGAAGGAGGAATGGAGGGTGGAAAGCTGCCTATAGTGAAGGAGGCAAGCCCAGAGAAAAGAGAGGGTAGAGACACAGAGAGAAGGTGCGGGGGGTGCTTGCCCCCCAGGAAAGTGGTGCTTGCCACTAAGGGTGAAGGATCAAGGCAGGCATCCCCATGGTGATCAGACACCTCTGAAACATGGGTGAATAATCAAGCATATGTCCCCGCAGTGATTAAACACCAAGAGAAGACTGTCTTCCTGAGTCCGTGCCCGGCACCAGAGGTTTGGATTCATGGATAAAGTGCCTCTCCTCTGTCTCTAGCAGAAAAGGAAAGGAATTGAAATTAAGAGAAGGAAGAGACTGAAGGATGGTGCCAAGATTGAAAGGAGAAAGAGGCTGAGGGATAGTAAGAGAGGTTGGAGAAGACAGTAGAAATAGTCTGCTTACCCGATTTAAAATTGGTGAGATATTCCTTGGGCTGGTTGGTCTGAGGACCAGGTCATAGGTAGATCTTTCCCACGGAGCAAAGAGCAGGAGGACAAGGGATTGATCTCCCAAGGGAGGTCCCCGAATCTGAGTCACAGCACAAAACGTTACATGCATCTGTGTGAAGAGACCAGCAAACAGGCTTTGTGTGAGTAATAAAGCTGTTTATTTCACCTGGGTGCAGGCGGGCTGAGTCTGCAAAAAGAGTCAGCGAAGGGAGACAGGGGTGAGGCCGTTTTATAGGACTTGGGTAGGTAGTGAAAATTTACAGTCAAAGGGAGTTGTTCTCTGACAGGCAAGGGTGGGGGTCACAAGGTATTCAGTGGGGAAGCTATGTGCCAGGAGAAGGAATTTCACAAGATAATGTCATCAGTTAAGGCAGGAACTTGCCATATTTTCCCTTCTTTTGTGATTCTTCACTTGCTTCAGGCCATATGGATGTATATGTGCAGGTCACAGGGGATATGATGGCTTAGCTTGGGCTCAGAGACCTGAAATTTTCAAAAATCAAAGTCATAATAACTACTATTTTAGACACATAGGAAAGGCTGAAAGGTTTTTATCCCCAGTACTGCAATAAATATTAAAGGAAGAGCAGAAGAAAGATAATATCACATCAAAATTGGAATCTACAACAAGGACTGAAGCATAAAAAGAATGGTAACTGCATTTGAAAATATGAAGACTTTCCACTTTTTATTTACATCTCTTTGAAAGATAATTGACTATTTTAAGAAACTAATAAGATTATTTTTTGAGGTTTAGAATTTAACTTCAGTAGAAAAGTATAGAAAATGAATGTCAATGACCCTTAACAATAATGACCATTAATTATTTATATGAATAGGACAAGATGATGTGATGATATAGTGATCATAATGGGTGTGGGTAGGCATTTTTGTTGGAATAACAAAGTTTTCTTTGAAGAGCTGAAGAAGTTGACCATAGAAAATTTCTAAGGTCAGGGTATTGAGGCAGAAAAAAATAGTATAAAGGTGATTTAAAAAATCTACGGAGTCAGACTATAGTGTAATAAGTTGCGGTAGAGTGATACAAAATGTGGTTAAAAATGTAAGCAAAAGTCTGAAATTCCTTGCAGCCCAGTAAAAGGAGTTTGTATTTTACTCTGACTACAGGAGTCAGTCAATACAAGAATCTATCCAGAGTAGTTAGATGGTCTCATTTATATCATTAACGTTAACTAAGTCTTCAATGCATTGAATTCTGACAACATTGAAATCTGTCAAGCTTTCTCCTGCATATTTTCTAAGCCTTCTCAAGGCTTCTACTCTAGAAAGAGAGAAAGACAGTATTAAATACTGCATTTGATAATGTTTTAAGACATTACTTATATGAGAACAGTGCTAACAAGATCTACAGTCACTATTGGGAGACAATGAAAATTTTCCAGAAGTAATAATTGAGCTAAAATCAGAATGATAATTAAGTGCCAACAATAGACAAAGAATGCAGGTTGTGGGGAGTGTTCAAGGCAAGAGGAGAAATATTTAATACATCTCTGAAATTGAAAGAACCTTGTCTTGAAGATAAAGAAAAAAAAGAATAAAAAACTGGCAAGTAGTAATTAGACATTTAAGGGAATATTATTTCAACATATCTCATTATTATGATATACTTAATGGTGTCATAACAACATGGTTTAATTCTAAATGTATGCATTATTACATCTAAAAAGCACATTGTCTTATCTTCCTGTTGATTATTATATTCATTAATCAACTGCTTGAGAATGTGACAATCAATCATTTATTGCTGTGACTCCAGTACTAGTATATAGCTTTAATATTAAAATATTGCACTCTATGCCATAGCCTTATGACATGGTCGAATCTAGCTCACCTATTCTGTTTAAGCAACTTGTTACTTAAGCACAGATTATCACATGGCACAAAAATACACTATTAATTACCCATTAGACAGCACAGATAATCTAATATACTTACTTGTATTTTTGAGTAAGACTTAATAATTTTTAGTTAAAATTGGCATAATATAATAGCATGTTTTCTTCCATGTACCATATTCATTATTTTCTACTGGTCTGTACTTTTCTACTTTCATAACCTTAGCCTCTACAGCTTATTTTTTTTTTAAATATGTTAAAAATATTTCTAATGATTCTTCACAGAATTCTGGGGTTGCTTAAAGATTATTTGAAAAGATTTCTTTAAGCAGTGCTGTCCTGTATTATCACATTATAAGGCACAATTTCAAAATATTAATCCTTTTTCTTTTCAATATTTTCTTGTATGACATGACCCTTTCCTCACTCAAAGAAAGGCTAATACAGATAAGATAATATGGTGGCTAAATATTGCTGTTTGTGTTCCAAAAACCTAGTAATTGGAGGAAAATATAAAAAAACTCATATCATGAAAATTATACGTAAAGAGAATGTTGGTGTTATAAGAACTAGGGTTTCCTGGGTGCCAGACTAGTTAAAGATTGGAAAAATAAAGTATGAGAGTAGAAACAGGGAAAGGTTAGATTTGGGAGGGTCCATTTGAAAAGGGGTTTAAGCCTCAACTGGGATATGAATCAAGTGGAATGGAACAGAAGAAAGCCAGTTAGGTTTATGAAATCTAAAAGTAAAAACTCATATGCACTTCTATATCTTGGTAGACTTTAGGAAGATGGCAGAACTCTTACATATATATAAATACATATAACTTTAAATAGATGTAAAAAGTCATATATATAACTTTAGATATATAGATTAGATATATGAATTTAGATATAGATAGATAGATAGAACTAGAAATGAACTTACTTAGCTCTTTCTGGCAACAGTTAAGCATGGCATTGATTTAGACATCTTGTAACATCCTCACAGATATCCTCATGTCCTGGTATGGTATGTAAGCAGTGCAGGTAATGCTATCAAGAAGTTTTTCTAAAAGTAAGAAAACCATTCAAACGTTAACATGGGATAAAGCACAGGCACTGAAATGGACCAATGATAGTGAATCAGATAGAATAATAAATGTTTCAGTGGATGTCAAAAGGGATTGAAGAACCAGATGTTATCTATGAAATTCTTGCCAATATTTAAGACAACAGAAGTTACACACACTATCAGGAATTAGGGACAGGGAATTTAAATGGACTGGGAGTAAGTTTTGCCCTCCCCATTTGGGGTTTAAAATGAATATTATATTAAATTATGAAAGAAGGAAAGAAGGAAGGGAGGGAGGGATTGAGGGAGAGAAAGAAAGGAAGAGAGAAAATTACATTTCTCGCACATCTACATTTGTGGAGTGAAACTTGTACCTGCTCTGAGTGTACTCTATGTTCCTTCTGATGAGGCACACCTTCCTAGTTGATAATCCCCACAAATAATTCTGATTTCTCCAATTGTTCTGTGTATGAATTAGTTCATTCTCATGCTGTTAATAAAGACATACTTAAGACCATTTATAATTTATAGAGGAAAAAGATTTAATGGGCCTACAGTTTTATAAAGATAGTTTATAAAGGAAAGAGGTTTAATGGGCCTACAGTTCTTCATGGCTGAGAAGATCTCAGGAAGCTTCCAATCATAATGGAAAGGGAAGCAAACATGTCTTTCTTCTCGTGGCAGCAGGACAATGAGAGCCAAGGGAAGTGGGAAGCCCCTTATAAAACCATCAGATCTTGTGAGAACTTATTCACTCTCATGAAAATAGCATGAGGGAAATCATCCCCATAATTTGAATACCTCTCACTGTGTCCCTCCCATGACACATGGGGACTAGGGGAACTACAGTTCAAGATGAGATTTGGGTGGGGACACAGCCAAACTCGTATCAGTGTAGTCCACATCCCTTCCAGTTATGGCAGCATTTATATGACCTGATTTATTGATAGACTTCTTAAATGATTTGTTTCACAAGGAGCTTTTATTTCTTCATCTGTCAGTCTTCCTTCCTCCCCTTAAAGTCTGACTCCACTATCATTCCACTGACTATTCTCTTGTCAAGGTCATCACTGACATTTGTACTACAGGGCTCAAGAAATGCCTTTTTACCTTCTTGAAATATTCTTTCTTTATTGACTTCTACAAACATTTTCTCTTTTGAGTTTCCCTCTACCATTTACCCAATCTTGTTTTACAGCTTATCCTCCCAAACCAAATAATTAATTTTCGAGATCTTCAGGATTTGGTCTTGTGCCTTTTACTCATTTCTCTCTAATTATTTCTTCTCAGTCAGTTTCATTGATTCCAGTGAATTCTAGTGTCATCTTTATGCTGATGACTCACAATTCTGTTTTCTCGGCACAGGTGTCTCCTTTGACTGCCTGTTTCTCTCTAATTGTATTGCATGTCTCACAGAGAACTTCCTCTTAGACAACATCTGAAGTTCTTGATATTCCTCCTTCATCCCGACATTTTCTTGTTCATTTCAATAACTGCCACTATCATCCACCTAAAACTAGAAATTCAAGAGCAATTCATTATTATTGATAGTACTAATTTATATTAGTAACTATATGAGTAATTCTCAGCTTCTATTAACAATTACTCTCCTTTAATCCTCTTACAAGCAAGTCCTATTTATTATATCTCTAAAATATATTGAGTACATCTTTTAATTGTGTATCGATGATATCTCAAAAAATTTCCCACTTATGGATTTCTTTATGATATCATTGCTTTTTCCTGGATTGCCATTAACAATTATGGAAATTACTATGACTACCCCTTGACAATTTGCTTCAATTTTTTCTCTATGTGGCAGTAAAAATGATCTTTTGAAATATAAGTTGGATCACATTGTTTCACTACTTAAACGTTGTAGGTTCCCAAAGCACTTAGAATAAAATTTAACATTTCTGCTGTGGTCACAGTTGGGCATGATTCACCTTTGTTGAATAACTAAATTCATTTCACAGTTATGTCTTCCTACCTACTTGTCTTTTCTCAGTTGCTAGAATAAGTGAAACTATTTTCATTTCAGCGGAAATGTACATGTTGGATGTACATTCAGTGAAATGTACATGTTGGATCCCTGTCCCCACTAGATGTGCTGCCAACTCCCTTTTCACCTGATTACTTCCTTTTTATTTTGTTCTCCTCTTATATAACATCTGCTCAAAGGGACTCTTCTTAACTACTTATCTAAAGTAGCATTTTCCCCAGTGATCTCTAATCTGTTTCTTAGTTCTTATCACCTGAATTTTATTTGTCTCATTATTTGTTCTTTTGGCCCTCTTTTTTATTACAATGTATATTCCATGAGGTCCAATGCATATTCCGAGGGACTCTTTCTCCTAGTTTGTCATTTTGTTTTCTTGATCTCCAGCATCTTTAATAGTGTCTGGCACACTGTAGATGCTCAGTAAATATATTTGTTAGTTAAATGGCTTCTCATTGAAGGTATTTTACGTAAATAGCTATCATTAGATTGAATGTAAACAGAGCTTGGCAGGACATTTTAAAGTGATTATGTTATTTTTTCTAATAATAACTCCACAAAGGTGAGAGAATGGCTAGACTCCTGAAGATCTTTCAGTCTCCCTATTTTTAGTAAGTTTTGCTAATTTATTTATGCTTTCCAAATAATATCACTGGAATTGTGGCATAATCACAAATTGTAAAGCATATTTGCAGTGTAAATATACTTTCTTCCATTTTGGAAAGGGGTGGTTTTATTAAGAGAATACCTTAAGTAGATGTCTTTTTTTTTGCTCCTTAAATAATTGAGAAAAATGATCAATAGGAGATAATGAAATTGCATATGAGATTAAGAACTTTTCTAACAGTGAAATCAGAAGGCCATCCCTCACATGTATGCTATTATACTGGATTAAGTCTTAATTTTGATTCTGCAGGTAAAAAGCTGTTAATATTGGACAATTGGTAGGTTAGCTACAACTCCATGACACCTTAAATTTTTGAAAGAGAAACAATGACTTTTGAAGATCATGAGAAAATTATTTTTATTGTTAGTTAAATCATGCTTTAAAATAGATGGCAAACTGGGCCGGGTGTGGTGGCTTATGCCTGTAATTCCAGCACTTTGAGAGGCCAAGGCAGGCGGATCACCAGGTCAGGAGATCAAGACCATCCTGGCTAACACGGTGAAACCCTGTCTCTACTAAAAATACAAAAAATCAGTGGGGTGTGGTGGTTGGTGCCTGTAGTCCCAGCTGCTAGGGAGGCTGAGGTGGGAGAATGATGTGAATCCAGGAGGCGGAGCTTGCAGTGAGCCAAGATCAAGATCATGCCACTGCACTCCAGCCTGGGCAACAAAGGGAGACTTCATCTCAAACAAAACAAAACAAAACAAAACAAAACAAAAAAATACATGGCAGACTGGAAAACAGGACTTACAATGAAAGTTCCTTGATGGTAATTATTCTTTCTTATGCCTATAAATGACTGTTCATGACCTTTTAATCCATTCTTGCTCTTGATATACTTTTTGAGGCATATTCCCATTTTCATGAAATTTAGTACATGTTTACAGCTCAATAGTTTTCTCAACCTGCTTCCTTCCAGTTAATTTTGGGGGTCTAAAGGACTCTTTTCACTTTGTGCTTTCTGTTTCTTTCAGTTCAAACTGGCAGGTTGCTAAACATGGAAATATTTTAAAACTGTTGGTCTCCTATGAATCTTATTTCTGTATACTCCATTAAACAAATACTAGAACATTTCTTTGAAACAAACTGTTTTCTAACTTATATTTCTCCTGAGGAACAAAGCCCTTACACTTTTTAGAAACCCTGTTTTTTTAATTGAGAGAATCTGAGAGTCATAGTTTCTAACATCATTAAAAGATTTTTTTGTCTGACTAAAGAGTACTTTCAGGGACCACTTTTGATCTTTCACAGGATTTTGTGGTCATACCATTAGCTTCAGCTTTAAATCATGTAATTGTATTACTTAGCAATTGATCTATAACAATCTAAAAATTGTGTCACTTAAAACAATTGTTATCTCACGTAATTTCTGAGACTTAGAAATCCAATTGTGACTTAGTTGGGTGGTTTCATCAGGGTGTCTCGTGAGGTTGCAGTTAAGCTATTGATAGAGTTGTAGTTATTTAAAAGAGCTGAACCATGTACAAGCTTACAACCATGGAAGCTGGCAGGGGTTTGGTTTCTTGTAGGTCTCTTGCAGCTGACTTCCCCAGAATGAGTGGTTAAGAGGAGGAGAGAAAATGAGAGAGAGAGAGCGCACAAGATTCCATACCGCCTTTTTATGGCTTAGACTTAGAGTCAGAAACCATCATTTCTTCATCACACTATTATTTAGAAGTGAATCACTAAGTCCAGCAAATACTCAACAGTAGGGCATGGATACCAGGAATTGGGGAACACTGGACGTCATCATGGAGGCAGGCTATCACAATGAATTTTATCAGTTTTGGATTGTTCTTGGGAAATACAACCTCATTATTACTTTTGATTTATTTTTCTCTTCGCTTTCTGTAACTCCAATTACAGCTATTTTATATTTTTAAATCATGTCCCATTTACCATCTCCACCCTTTCTCTGTTTCCATCACCTTTTTTGCTTGTGCTTCAACCTGTATTAATTCTCTTGACTTACATTCTAGTTTAAATATTCTCTTTCCTGTTATGTCTAATCAGATGCTAAATCCATTTGTCAAATGATACTTTCAACTATTGAATTGTTAGCTTTAGGATTTACCTTTTGTATTTTTAATTTATTTCTGTTCTGTCTGAAAC
Organism: Papio anubis; assembly: GCF_008728515.1. NCBI lineage: Eukaryota > Metazoa > Chordata > Mammalia > Primates > Cercopithecidae > Papio > Papio anubis. The sequence continues at coordinate 102,583,627 of NC_044978.1, forward strand.
TCTATTATCTTTTTCATTTCCTTTAATAAACATTATAATCCTTGTTATTTAAAGGTTCCATATCTGTAATTTTCTCTGTTCATTCTCCCTAATTTTTGGTATTTGGATTTTGTTTCATTGTGTGACAGGTAAGTTTTATCTCACATGCTGGATATTGTATACAAATATATACCATATGTGTATATATATATAGTGTATTTCTCCTCTCTGGAGAAAGATACCATCATCCAGAGGCTGTATTTTACATATTTGTATAAATAATATAAATATATAAATTTTATATAAATAAATTCAATAAATTTGTTTATATTATTTGTATAAATTTATGTATTTATATTATTTATATATTATATTACATATACTATATTATATTCCACTGGAATTGTCACCTAATCTGGAATTTTAAGACATATTTGCAATTTAAATACACTTTCTTCCATTTGCGGGAGGGGTGGTATTATTAAGAGAATACCATAATTAGATGCCTTTTCTTCTTTCTTAAATAATTGAGAAAAATATTTAATAGGGTATAATATTATATATTATGTTATACTATATAGTATTATGTAATATAGCATATATTAAAATATATAGTATAATATGTAATATAGTATATATTATATATTATATTATAATATATAGTATAATGTATAATATAGTATATATTATGTATTGTTTGTATATTTATATAAATATATAAATCTATATAAATAATTAAAATACAACCTCTGGATGATGGTATCTTTCTCCAGAGATGATTTAATTTTCTTCCAGTAGCTGGAGTATGGGCATATCATCTTGACCTAGACAATGCTAGTAATTTTTCACTTTTTCTTTCCTTCCAGAACACTCCTATGTTTCAACTAAAGTAATAGGCTATTTACTTGGCTCCCTCATATTTGGAAGGCCCTAAACTCCAACTTTTATCTATCCAATGTAATAAGGCTGCTAAAGTTTCTGCTTAGCTTTTAGAAGTTGCTGCAGATTTGATTCCTGTGAATCCTGCCCCAAGAATGAGCAATCTTTGGAGTCAAGAAATAAAAATAAATTGCATTCAAAATGTTGAACTTCCTTCTCTCTGGTTTCTCTTCCTCTGCCTCTTGGTTCACACAGTCATAATTTATTTATTAGATCTCAGTGCCAATTTTTATGTTCCCAATAGAGCGTGATTATCCTAACGTCTAGATCACTGCTGTATGGCTCTCCTCTTTGCCCATATACCATAAATCCCTAGACGCCAACACAGGGAATAAGGAAAAATTTGGCATTCATATTCAATGTATTTCCCTTCTGTTAGAACCTTTACTTAACCAATACTGGCTACTGTGTTTAATTTCTGAAGCCTTCAAATACTGTTTTTGTCTTTTAACAAAATTTTATAGTTGTTATTATTGGGATATTTCATCTGATACCAGTTATTTCATCTTTGCCAGATTCCGAATTCACTTAGTTCAATGTATTACAGTATATATGTATACTTAATACAGAAATATGTAGTTTCCATTTTTTTCTCAAATGCATAATCAGTGAAATGTTCAGAGTATAGAAACCCAGATATGTTCATGGTTCTCTAGAATACTAGGGACCAGAGGATAGATATGCTTGCTGGCGAGAGCATCGTGATACTATCTGAGGAAAGACAGAAGAAAGTTTTTCTGATAGTAGAACATTAGTTTCGCTGGCTCCTGCCACACTAGATGACCTCAAGTCAAACCCTGCTGAGATAGTATAAGACCACAAAATAGCAGATTAAAATTTGTTTTCTTTTTTAAAGAAAATTTTGCTTGAAACTACTAAAGCCCAGAGGAAAAATATGTTTTACAGGGACTAATGGATAATGTCTATTGAATGCAGAGTTAAAACTATATTACATTTACTGTTTGGAAAACTTTAGCCAAGAGAGGATGGGATGTGATTTTATTTATAGATTCTTGCTTTGCAGTGCTTATAACTTTCTCATAAGTCTCTTTGGGCAATAAAACTTTGGGTGATTGCTTGAAAATAATTTTATTTTTTGTTCTGATTTTTTAAATAGAAGAAAAATAATAAAATAATTATATAATTTTATATTATTTATATAACTTTAAAGAATTAAAAGTGGGATACATTACAAAATGGAAAATATACTTTAAGAAAATGTCACATATTTATAATTTTTGCACTCAAAATTTGATTTTCTTTTGAAAAGAATTATTCTGTCAATTCATTTTTAATTGATTATGAAACTTGGAATTTATTGGCACACTTAACGGAAGCTCTAGTCCTTTTCTACCTAACTTAGAGCAAAATCTAAATATATTACCATGTCCTACAAAATTGTGTATTCTGACTTCTCATTCTTAGATGAAATGATCAACTTTCCATCCCGATCTTCTACCTCTACTTTTGCTCACTTCTTCTGAGCCACTGTAATTGTACTGTTCTTTCAAATTGTCATGTTTTTCCCACCTAGTGGGGTTTGCCCTGGACCTTGCCCGTTGCAATGCTCTTCTCCCAGATTTAAAAAATTTTCTCTCTCATTTCACTTATGTCTTGCCTCAATTTGTATATTTTCAGAGTTACCTTCCCTCATCATTCTACCAAAATAAATAGCATTACCATCTCGGGCCCTGTCATTGTTTATCCCCTCTCTCAGCTGGCTATTTCTAATATCCTCTAATACTATAAATTTTAAATTTTACTTGTATAATATCCAGTTATCCCACCACAATATAAATTCCATTAACAGCTGTATTCTTAGTGCAAATATTAGTGCTTAAAATATATTAAGTAGTTGATAGTTATTGAATGAAGGAATACAAGCCCCCCTGCACACACATACAAGCAGTAAAAGACACAAACATAACAAGTATACACTCAAGTATATTTAACAAGTATATACATTTATAGTTGCAAATAATATTATTTATACAATTAATAATCTGACAAAGTTTTCATGTTTCCATTGATTTTTTGCTCATACCTTTCTTGAGAAGCAAACTGATTTTTAGAGATAGTTAGACTCTCTGGCCTAAGAATTAAGTATAAGTAATCTAGTGAAGCTACATAGCTAGTAGTCAGATATGTGTTCCCTGGAGGGTTGGAGACATGGGTTCAAATCCTGGGTTTGGCTTTTATAACTCCTGTGCTGTTGAACAAGTAACTCTGTACACCTCAGTTTGTCATGTATACAATTGAAATGATAATAATTATACATACTTCATGGGGTATGAAAAACTTTATACATGGCCTGAAACAAAATAACTAACTAATAAAAATTGGCTCTTATTTCTAAGAGTTCTTAATTCATGACATACAGGCTATGAATGACTTCTTAAGTCTCTGAAACTCACTTTCCTCATTTATAAAATTTACATTTTCATTTACATTTATGACATTTTCAAATGTGTTTCTCTTTTGTGGTAGAGAACAGTTAGTGGTTGCCCTCACCATATAGAGTCACCTAATACTGAAAAAAAATTACTAGGATTCTATTCTATCTTCTTTTTCCCAAAGCAAGTGAACAATCTCAAGACTCTTAGTAACTTCGGGATTAACGTTTTTCATTTCATTCCCATGAGAGACCACTTCCTGAACAGCACAAGACCTGATTCTGCTGTTATTAATGAACATTTTCAAACATGCAACTCTAAGATTACTATGTCTTTTCCTTGTCATGTTGATGGGCCAAAGTTAGTGGAAAACAGCTACTTTTTCATTTGTCTTATTCTACCATGGTGTATATAGAGCAAGCAAAGTTGGTATCTCTGAATTTTTACCATATTATCTATGTTCTTAAGTCAGACTAAATTTATAATAGGAGATTTTCAAAATCAGTTAAAAAAAAAAGAAAAAGAAATAAGCAAACAAAATCAACTTAAACTAGTTCAAATAAGAAGAGTTGTTTTGGCTTGTCTGACAATAAAGCAATTCATACTGGATCCAGCAACTCACACAATTCCTCCTAACTCTTTGTGTCTCTGTCTCTCTGTTCTACTTTTAATGGCCTCATTTTCTATAGCAGAATTCTACATTCTCCTGTTAGAATAAAAAGCACTAGAGCAGATTCAGACCAAATATTTTACACTTATAATCCAGGAGACATAGCATGTATCTTCTTCTATCCCTTTGTGTCTTGGGCTTTACTCTTTCCTGTTGACTTGAATCAATTTTCAGCATCCAGGGAAGTTCATATCAGGCAATCAATCCCACTCAAGTCATGGAGCCAAGAATGGGTTTGGAGTATGCACATCAACATAAGATCAAAAAACTACTGATGTAAGAAAAAACATTGGAATTGAAGAGACAATCAACAGCTGTTTACCACCTTGCTTCAAGTGCATGCTTTTACCTTGAGAAAGTCTATCTGATAAATATCACCAGGAATACACTTGCAGTAAAATAAAGTCAGGTTTATTTACTCTTTGCAGCAAGGGAGAACTTCCGCTCAAGGAAAAATGGAAGCAGATGGCTGAAAGGGATTCGAAAGGGACTTATAACAGAACTGTATTTGTGCCTAATGACTGTTTCTAAGGCAAAATTTGGAGATTCAAGAACAGCTCTGGTTGTTTATCACATTAGTCTTATTCAGAAGGCAGGAGAAACAAAGCAGGACTTAGGAAATCATTTGATAAAGAAGCAATCATTGCTCAAACTATGTGGCCTTGGCAATGTCTCATTGGAAACATTCTTTGTGTTAGAAATGCCATTGTCTGATTGCTAGCAGCACTGAGCAGTGGAATTAGAATTCTATTTCTTTAACTACAAAGTTAAGATAAATGAGAAGTGTTGTGGAAACAAACAAACAAACAGGAAATTGAGGCTGCTTTGTATGTCACAGCGATTTAAATGGTTCAGATCCTTTAAGCAAGGACAGAATATTCCATTCTCACTAATATGACTTCAAACAGTGAAGTTTCTCATATCCTAGGGTTTTAGTCAACAAGGTTTCTCAGCACTATGTGTTTGAATTTAATTAATAAAAAAAGTGTTTACATATTCAAAATACATAACTGCTACACTTTTACTTTAGGATTTTAACTTTCATACAGAAAAAAGTGACTTTTCTAATAGGAAAAAATGGTTAAATATTATATAGTTATTTTCATAATAAGCAAAGAAAAGAATCATGCCAAAAATAAACAATGATAATCGTCAATATTATTGAGTATTTGTCCTCTAAATTACCCTTGTAGGCCCTTGAATAACTTCTTAGACATCTATGGCAAAAAAGTGGCTTATTATTTTTGTTCTATTTTGTTTAATTTATTTTTATTTTTCTACAGTTTTAGATATAAAAAATTACTTTAAGTATTTTTTGTTCAAATAGTTTTTCAGGTAAGACACACGAGATGCATATTGCTAAGAAAAAAAAGCTTGCTCGTGTTCATAAGCCAGTTAGTGCTGATGCTGGCCATAAAACACCAATACTGTGCTCTTTCTGCACACTGCACTATTACCAGCTAAGTGCCAGCCATTAGAAAAGGCCTGTGCAGAAAGGTGCATGCTGCATTGCTATAGTTGTAAGAACTGACCAAAAGTGAGTTCCTTCCTTTAAATAACCCATTGATAATCCAATACAAAAGTTCTTTCTCTTAAATAATGCATCATCTTCTTCCATATGTCTGCTACTGTTGTGCCAGTTATCTAAACACTGTTACTATTGATAAAGTCATTTCAGGTGCCATTGGAAACAACACGCTTCATGCTTTTAGTAGAAAAATATTAGCTATAGGTTTTGCCATCTGATAATTCTAAATTTTTTAGTTCAGTATAGACTGAAATACGAAAATTTTTCCATTTTTTGGCACTGAAAACTCCTTTAGTATTTGAATTTGACGAGATAAGCCTTGGGAAGTAATTTTCGAATTCAAATTTGAATTTGGGGAGATAAGCCTTGGGAAATCATTTTTATTGCAGAGGGTTGGGTGCTCTCTCTCTTTCTCCACATAAATGAATAAATAAATTAAGTAATTACATTTATTTATTAAGCAGACATATACATAAAATCATAAATACATTATATATAATAAATTATATATAATGCATTTATATGATATTGATTTTATAGACAAATTAAGCAAGTATATACCTAGAATTGAGTTTCTGTGATAGATATCGAGTAAAGTAATATTCATATTGAATTTTATAAAGCAGTGCATCTTGAGTAAGTCACATTAGTTGACATAGTGACAATTCAGAATTAAACAAATATTTGATCCTTACCACTTGAGTCTCTTGCTAGAAAGTGTTTTTTTTTTTATTTTAAATGTTATTATTATTTTGCCTGAGTTTGTTATTTTTTTTTCAAGTGATTGGTGGGTATTTCTGTCTTTCTTTGATAAGTAACATGAAGTTTTTAGGATTTGAAATTATGTTTTTTTAAAAAATCTTGATTCCATACAATTGTCTTTGTCTTTTTAAATTTACCCTGTTCTAATTTTTAATCAATGATTCTGATCTTTGATTTAGTCTGTAATATAATCAAAATAAACAAAACCTCTTTCTTCATAGATGTGAGGCTGACCTTTATTATAAAAAGATGCATAGTAAAATCTATTAACTTACATCAGGAAATGAATATATATTATTTATTTTCGCCTAGTTGTCAGAGATGTTTGAACCAGAATGGTTCTTGAATAGGTGCTGGCTAAAGTAAGGCTGAGACCTATGGGGCCACATTCCCAGGAGGTTAGGCATTCTTAGTCACAGGATAAAATAGGAGGTTTGCACAAAATACAGGTCAACAAGACCTTGCTGATAAAATAGGTTGTAGTAAAGAAGTTGGCCCAAACCCACCAAAACAAGATGAACAAAACAGTTACCTCTGGTCATCCTCACTGCTAAGTAACAATAAGTATAAGCAGTTGAGCAGCCCATGCTACTCTTCCTATGGAGTAGCCATTCTTTATTCCTTTACTTTCTTAATAAACTTGAATTCACTTTATGGATTCACCCCTAATTCTTTCTTGTATGAGAATCAAGAACCCTCTCTAGGAGTCTGCATTGAGACCCCTTTCTGGTAATATAGTCACACTTATTGATAATAAGTATTTAAATGGGATAGTTCCCTTGACCCCTTCACAGGACTCACAATGGTGTTGGCTTGTTTACTCAGCCCAAAGCTCTCAATTCCTCATGGGAGGCGAAGTACACAGATGAGTAGGTGCAGGGGCTGGGATGAGTGCTTCTGGGCACTAACAGGAGAAGTGGCCTGGCAGTAGCATCTAGGGGTGTCCCATGACCCCTGGAGCCACAGAGGGTGTGTGTTACAGTGTGTTCTTTTAGCTTTGCCATCATCCACAGACAGATTAAGTGTTTAACAGCTCAGTGGAGGGTCAGGGTGACAGCCTTTTGCACCCACTCTCTTGGAACCCAGGTTTTTGTCTCGTGTCCAGGAAGACTCAGGTTGCATGAATGAATTGAAGGGTGGTGAATATGGAGGATTTTAGTGAGGGGTGGAAGTGGCTCTCAGTGGGATAAGGAGATGGGAAGGGGATGTAGTGGGAAGGTGGTCTTCCCCTGGAGTTCAGCCATCCCTGTAAACTCCTGCCATGAAGCCATCCCCATGAAGTAAAGGTGTTTCTCTCCAAAATCTGGCTGCAACTTCTCTTCACTCCATCTCTGCTACTCTGCCACACTCCTACTCTGCTGCACTGCCAGTGGAGCCTGGGGTTTTTATGGATACAGGATGGTTGGTGGGGTGGGCCAAAAACAACATCCAAGCAGGAAAATAAGAACACATTTTCTGACTTTGAGCTGTGGGTCCAGGCTTGAAGATAGGGCTTCATCAGGTGAGAGGTGACAACATGCTAGCAGCCGTCACTCTCGGGGCCTCCTTGGCCTCTGCGTCCACTCTTGTGGCACATGAGGAGCCCTTCAGCCCTCCATGACACTGTGGGAGCCCCTCTCTGGGCTAGCCGAGGCTGCAGCCGGCTCCTTCTGCTTGCAGGGAGGTGTGGAGGGAGAGGCACCTGCAAGAGCCAGAGCTGTATGTGACGCTTGCAGGCCAGCCCCAATTCCAGGTGGGCATGGGCTCCACCGGCCTGCACTCAGAGCAGCTGGCCAGTGCTGCCAGCCCCGGGCAGTGAGGGGCTTAGCGCCTGGGCCAGCAGCTGCAGAGGGTGTGCCAGGTCCCCCAGCAGTGCCGGCCAGCTGGCGCTGCTCTCAAATTCTCACCAGGCGTCAGCTGCTTTCCCTTGGGGCAGGGCTTGGGACCTGCAACCCGCCATTCCCAAGCCTCTCCAACCCTTCCATGGGCTCCTGCATGGCCCCAGCCTCCCCTGCCGCAGTCCCCTATGGCATGGCACCCAGTCCCATTGACCGCCCAAGGGCTGAGGAGTGTGAGCACATAGCAGGGGACTGCCAGGCAGATCTGCCTGCAGCCCCTGTGTGGGATCCACTGGGTGAAGCCAGCTGGGTTCCTGAGTCCAGTGGGGACTTGGAGAAACTTTATGTCTAGCTAAGGGATTGTAAATACACCAATCAGTACTCTGCCTCTAGCTCAAGGTTTGTAAATACACCAATCAGTACTCTGTATCTAGCTAACCTAGTGGGGACTTCGAGAACTTTTTGGCTAGCACTGTGTGTGTAGCTAAAGGATTGTAAATGCACCAATCAGCACCCTGTCAAAATGGACCAATCAGCTCTCTGTAAAATGGACCAATCAGTTATCTGTAAAATGGACCAATCAGCAGGATGTGGGTGGGGACAGATAAGGGAATAAAAGCAGGCTGTGCAGCAAGTGGTGGCAACCCACTGGGGTCCAATTCCACAGGGTGGAAGCTTTTTTTTTTTTTCGCTCTTTGTAGTAAATCTTGCTGCTGCTCACTCTTTGGGTCCATGCTTCCTTTAAGAGCTGTAACACTCACCACGAAGGTTTGCAGCTTCACTCTTGTTAGCAAGACCACGAACCCACCAGAAGGAAGTAGCTCCAGACACATCTGAACATCTGAAAGGAACAAACTCTGGACACACCATCTTTAAAAACTGTAACACTCACTGTGAGGGCCTGCAGCTTCATTCTTGAAGTCAGCGAAATCAATAACCCACCAATTGTAGACACATATGGACCTCGCCACTTTCTACCTAGTATTTCCCTGCCTTCTGTCCGTATCAACATGGTGTTCAGGGCCCTTGTCCATTCTTCCAAACATAAGTTTACCATAGAAATGTTGTTGAAGAACTTCAAGAATCCTTTCACAAGTATCTTATTTGATGTCTTTGATAATGATGAATGTTGTCTTTAAATAAATTTTCTTTGTTCAAGGAACCAAAGGCTAGCCTGAAAAGGAACAGAGGTAAAGCAAAGTTGAGACAACTTTATTTACATTAAAATATTGATTTGGTAACCTCTGGGAGAAGTGCTCTAACTTTACTGACATTTATATTTTGACCCTTAAAACAGACAATATGGGGTAGGATGTTCAATTAGAACACAAAAAAATTGGGGAAAAGACAAATCTCTGCTATCAAAAAGATGTTGGAGGGCTATCTTCTTGAATAAAATTACTTGGGATATAAAATCTCACATGGAAAGAAAGAAAAAGAAGGTTCAGGCCAGGTGCAGTTGCTCACGCCTGTAATCCCAGCACTTTGGGAAGCCGAGGTGGGGAGATCACGAGGTCAGGAGATCGAGACCATCCTGGCTAACAGTGAAATCCCGTCTCTACTAAAAAATACAAAAACATTAGCTGGACGTTGTGGTGGGCACCTGTAGTCCTAGCTACTGGGGAGGCTGAGGCAGGAGAATGGCATGAACCTGGGAGGTGGAGCTTGCAGTGAGCTGAGATCACCCCACTGCACCCCAGCCTGGGAAACAGAGCAAGACTCTGTCTCAAAAAAAAAAAAAAAAAAAAAAAAGTTCTTTGCCTGGCTGACTGGAATTAATTCTTCACTCTCCAGTTGCTCTTTAAGAATCTACTTTCATTCATTCAGCAGACAATTTTGAGTATCACTTTGTGTCAGACATGATTCTTAACTTTAGAAATCTACAATAATGATCATTATGAAAGTAGACAAATTCCTTGCTTTTAGGGAACTTACTTTGTAGTGAAAGATGGCAGAAATAAATAAGAAAATAAATATATAACATTCCAAACAAAATTTGGAGTGAGGGTTAGGAACATTCATTCAACATAATTATTTCACATTTATTATGTGCCAAGTGCTATCTCAGATCTTGAAAATATAAAGAAGAAAAAAAAAAAGTTCTACCCTTGAGAATTTATAGTGGGAAACATACACAGGAAAGGTTAAAAAAATAAATAAATAAAAATAAAGTTGTGCAGAAGAACAGATGTAAAATACAGGAATTTATGATATTCTGGTTACTCAGCTTCTATCCTATTGTTATGATAATTGGGAGGAGACCATCAGAGTGAGCCATCTTTGATTCATCCTCAAGGCTGGGGGCAATGTTGCAGTCCAGTAAATACAGTACCTTATCAATTGGCTGCCACATGCTTGATGATATGATTATCATTATTGAATTTAGATATATTTTTATATTGTCAAAGTAACTGATAAGTGAAAGAGCTATGGGTATTCTGTAGAGCAGCACTGTCCAATAGAAATACAATACAAGTCACAAATAAAAAGATATATATATAATATAAAATTTTCCAGTTACCTGGTAAGAAGTAAAATACATTTTTATAATACATTTTTAGCTAAATATGTTGAATATATGATCATTTCAAAATTTAACAGTGTAAAACCTATTAGTGAGATGATACATATTTTTTCACACTGAGTTTTCAAAATTGAGAATTTCCACTTAAGCATAATTCAATTTGGACTAGTGATATTTCAATTACTCTGTAGCTCATGGTTACCATATTACACAGAAATATGTCATTTTTTTTTCCTCACAGTGTTCCTAGATGTCTATGTCAGAGAATAAAAATATATAGAGAGATAGATAGATTTCAATATGGTTAGAGTATAGATCTTCCCGGTTATTTTTAATACTGCACCTGGCAATTTTGGGGACTTTCCTGCTTGTTATGTTAAATATTTGGTAAATATCTACAATGAGTTACAAGGTAGTAGATATGAGTATGTGGAAAATAATGGAGCCACAGATAAAAGGTGAATTACTAAATTTCTGAGCGTCTCCCATCCCCACTAAATTATTGTAAAACTTTGAGTTATTTTATGAATCAGGCACAAAAAACGATGTTTTCTTTCTTTCTTTCTCTCTCTCTCTTTTTTTTTTTTGTCTCCATAGCAATGAGAATATTAACGGTGAGGCTTATGTGTCCCAAGATTTTCTGAAATTGCAAAGTACAATGTAACAAACTAGAAACTGCATTTTTCCTGATTCCTCATTGAATTACATAGTCAGTAAGCACTGCCAACTTGCTGACTATATATATTTTTAAGTCCAAAAGGCAAAAGGTGGGTATTCACCATTGACCTGTTTGTCAAAAACACTGAACAGTTTTTCTAGATGTTGACAGTTTATCTAATTTTTTCTTCCTGTGTTGTCCTTACCTCCTTCTCTCTCAGGTGTTTTCTATCTGTGCCTTTCAGAATGTTTGTTCAGATGATGCCTGGATTTACAAAGTCACTAAAAAATAAGATTTAACTTTGTGAATCCAGAGCTGAGAGCCTATTATCTGGAAAGTTAAATTGTAGTTGTCACAGTCCTTTATAACATTAAAAAAAAAATCTATGTTTGATATTCAATTAATATATTATTGGTAATTATGATCCTTGTTGTATATTGAAAATACTAAGAATGAATTGTCCTCTAAATCTAATGTAGTGATATTAATATAGGATTCAGATTAAAAAGTTATTTTTCTATGTATATAATTTGATTCATTAAATGAAAAAGTTAATTGCATTATTCTTCACAGCAATAATTTATGACTAACTTCTATTTTTAATTCTTTAACTGAATATTTCATTGATAGCAATATAAAACATTTTTCTTGTTGCTAACCATACCCCTGCCTTTGTTTCAGGTCAATCAATATTGAAGCATTGATCTTATCTAAGTTACAACTTTCTCCTCATTAATACAACTTGAGGACACTCAATAAACAAACTGAAAATGCAGCCATGAAATATACACAACAGAATACATCATAAAACTTTTAACTTTTCTCTCTGTTGATTTACTGATGAAATGTTCAAACCCCTCAAAAGCTTTTAGTATTGCCTAATATATTTACTTCTATTTGCATCACATTGATGCACTTTACCCAAAGTATTGACTTGAGAAGAAAAAGTTCTGCCAAATTCCTCTAAACATCATTTGTTGGTTACTGTACACAGTTTTAAGTTAATTTTCTTCTAAATACAATTTATTTTGCTTTAAATTTTTGGGTCATTATTTGAAATTTAGGGATTAACCAAGTTTACTAGCTGATACTTTTATGATTTTATTATAAAGTTCTTTAAACAAGTCTGTGAATTTCATTTTATTTTTTCACTGACACTATACATTCTTACTTAAATCTGTATTCTATACTACTGAACTGTACCTTTCTTTGAAGTTATCATAATTAGTTTTTTAAATGTATATAACACTTTTGTTTTCCTTTGGTATTGGAATCCATAGGTTTAACAATGTTAGTATTTTGTCCCCTATATTTTATTTGTTATAGCATGCTGTAAAAGCTTTGTGTAGATGTTTAAAATTTCATTAGATGTTTTATTAGTTATACTTCATGCTATTTTTTAAGGTAAGAAAAGCATTACTATTCTATAGCTTAAAAAATGACACAATAAAGAGTCAATTATAGAAATTTCAAATGATCTATTTAAAATTTACAGGCTTTTGCAGTGGACCAGGTTGCCTCCAGAGATCCAGTGCCCCAGTTGCCTAGATAGACAGATAGATTAATAAAATGGAATTTCTTGGCATCATTTTAATCTACTTATTATAAACCTATTCATTAAGTAGTTAGACAATGAAACAAAAACTTGGTAATGGGATGAACACAATAAAGGTAGGGTATCTTACCGTCAGCAGGCTAAAGTACAGAGCTTACATAGGTTCTCAGGATGTTTATTGTGGCAAAGATTTACAACAAATAATTTTGACCAAATGAGAAACATTTGAAATAAAACCAAATTAAGATATAGAGAGTGGGCCAAATTATATGAAAGAGTTTTTATTTAACATTGTCTTAACTTTTTATTTCAAAATTAATTTAGATTCACACTACATTGAAAGAAAAAAAAAAAGGCATAGAGAGGTTCTGTGCATGCTCCACCATTTCCCCAATGGTAACCTCTCGAGTAACTATAGGACAACATTAAAACCAGGAAATTGTCAGTGGTACATCCCACTAAATTTACTACACATGCTCATTTGTGATACATAAATGTGACAAGGGGATGGTATGTAGAGCTATAAATGCACATCACATGTATAGACTAATGTAACTACCACCACAGGCTCCATCATGCTAAGCTTTTGTGGCCACACCCAACCTCTCTCTCACTCCCATCCCTAACCCCTCAAAACCACCAATGTTGTTCATCTTCATAATGTTGCTATTTAACAATGTTAAATAAGGGAAAAACTATAGTATCTAGCCTTTTGAGGTTAGCTTTTTTTCCCACTCAGCATAATGCCCTTGACATTTATCTAAGTTATTCTATCAGCCCTATATTTTTTCCAATCTTTCTCCTCTCTTTCTGTGATTTCAGTGATACGAATGCTAGATAACCCTGCTTTGGTCTACCAGTCCTTGAGGCCTTGTGTTTTTTCTTAGTTTATATTCTCTCTGTTGTTCAGATTGAGTAATACCTGTTCATCTGTCTTTGAGTTTGCCAATTCTTTTCTGTCATCTCTACCCTGCTATTACGCCTATCCATCGAGGTGATTTATAGTTTTGTTTTTCTTCAGTTACTATATTTTTCAGATCTGTGATTTCTTTTTTAAATATCCTTTATACTTTTGAGAAGATTTTCTACTTTTTAAATTCACTTCAACAATGTTCATAATTGTTCACTTAAGATTTTTATAATGGCTGTTTTAAGATTCTTATCAAGGTATCTTGTTGATTTCAAAGTTGGTATATCTTCATTGTATTTTTTCACACAAGCTGTGATTGTCCTAGTTATTGGTATGATGAGTGATTTTTATATTGTATTGTGGAAATTTGGGGTATTGTGAGACCCTGAATCCTATACACCGGTTTTTTGTTTTTTGTTTTTTTCCTTAACAGGTAATTTCCCTAATTAGGTGCAGTGTGCAGGTTCCAGTATGCGAGTGTGTTCAGATTCCTGTTGGGACTCACTGACATCACCCAAGCAAAATTGGAGTAGTAAATGATACTCCTGTATTCAGTCAGGTGGGGAACAAGTTCAATTTTCCCTAGTTCCTACTCACACACTGTTGGTGAATGCTGAACATGAACTTACACTACCTTGTTCTTCTAAAGTGGGATGTAATCTCAGCTCACCCCTTAGCCACTGACATCATTAAGGGCAGAAGTAAAGGACCAACTTCTACCACCTCATTGCCACATAGTAAGAATGGTAGTTCAGGTTTCACCAGTCCCACTGATATCAAGGAGGTGTAGAAGTTGAATATACACTAACCCCGCACTTTACCATCTTGGTCTCCTCATGCTGTTGGGTGGGAGTGGAGGATCAGCTCTCAGCTGGATCCTACTGTCACCAGCTACATAGGAGAGCACAGCCTTATGAGTCCCCGTGAGGTCCGACCCACAAATGCTGGCTGAACGATGGATGAACAAATGCACTCTGACACTGATATCCAGTGAAAGAGCAGGCTAGGGACTGGACTGCCAACAGACACCAAGGAGGGTTCTGTAAAGAGTCAGCAGCTGCAGCCCTGACCAGTTGGCATTGTGGGTGTTTATTTAGTATAGATCTAATGACAAAGACCTTGAGTCAACACACTTGTGGAAAATTAACATGGTCGCCCTCCCCGGAGAGAGCAGTCCTGCACAAGAATGATCAAAGGTCAGTCTTAGGAAAACATGAGTAAACAAACTATTTAGATAAACTCCTCTACATTCCCTTGTTATTTGCTTTTAACTATTAGCTCAAGGTAAGAGTAACAAGCTGCCTTCAGCCATAACCCTTTCCTAAAGTTTTTGCAGAACGTTTTGGCCTTCCAAGAAGGTTTGCATTTTTCCTATAATTTTCTTTTGTAATTTCTCCCACCGCCCTGACCAAACTCCTACAAGGCCCACCTTATATTGTCTCACAATCTCGTGGCTTCTGGATGGGGATGGGACCCACTTCTCCACCAGGTTCTGCTTTCACCAGGACAAGATAAGTGGAGTATTGACTAGCCACTTTGTCAAGTCTCACTGATGCTGAATGGAGTTGGAAGCTCAGCTCCCTACTGGACCACCACAACACTATCCCTGCAGGTAAATTAGAGCACTCCCTGATTCTGCTGAGCAGAGAACTAAAAATCAGCTCTCTAGGACACACTGACACTACTCTGGCAGTAACATTAGGGGATTTTTTTTTTTTTTAAATGTTAAATGGTAGATGGAAAAACAACTCTTATGGTAGGCAAATTTAAAAAATTTCCCCTAAGATTTCTCTTCTTAATCCCTATGTCCATGATATAATGAGACATCTTGCCCATGATTATGTTATGTTACATGGCAATATGGATTTTTCAGATATAATTAAGGGTGCTAATCAGTTCACATTGAGTTAATCTAAAGGGAAATTATCTTAGTGGGCCTAATCTAATTACATGAGCTCTTTAAAAGTAGACACATTTCTTCTATCTGGTAGCAGAATAGGAAAGTCAGAAATAGTCAAAGCAAAAGTAATGCATATATTTGTGCTGGCTTTAAAGATGCAAGTGCAATGTTCAAGGACAATAGTGTCTAGGAGCTGAATGCAACCCCTAATCAGTAGCCAGCATGAAAATGGGGACCTCATTTATATAACCACACAGAAATTAACTCTATCAACATAAAGCAGATTGTTTTCTAGCACCCAGCTTAGAGTCTATTTTAGCCAACACCTTGATTTCAGCTTTGTGAGCTCCTTAGACCAGAACTTAGTTGAATCAAACCGACTCCTATACTCCGAACTGGGTTAATAAATGGATTTTTTAATCTACCAAATTTGAGGCAATTTGTTATTCTGAAATAAGAAATGAATACAAATGTGGTCCATGGAAGTTGCTGCTGCTATGACAAATATATACAAATGTGGAAGTGACAGTAAAAAGCCGATATACTTCTATATTCAGTACCAAAAGCAATACCCATAGAGGGGAATCTGAGTGCTGCCTGTTCTTACTAAGTAAGAGATATAAGATCAGCTTCCCTCTAGGCTCCACCAATATTGATAAATACAAGAAGCTAAGTGTTACCTCTTGGTCCTGAGTTGTGAGAGTACGATAGAAGATTATTTCTCTCCTTAACCCTACTGAAACAAATGAGGGCGCAAAATCAGTTTCTGTATGATATTCTACACTGTTAGGCCACTCTTTTGCTGGTTTCCTGGGTAGAAGGAACAGACTGATACTGATGTGTGTGTGTGTGTGCTGATATTGATACTGTGTGTTTGTGATTTTGTGACCTTTTATTTCTGTGTGTATGTGTGTGTACTTTTTGGTGGTTCCAAGTTGTAGGCAACTCCAGCACTCTTGTACGATATATGAAAAGCATAAAGGAAACCAGGGAACTCACCCTTAGGTTGTTCTTTAAATCTAGAGGTCCGTGGGAAGTTTATCTTCTTCTTTGCATGTTGTAATTGTTAATTTTATGTGTTAAGTTGATTGGGAAATGGGGTGTCCAGATATTTGGTTAAACATTATTTGGGTGTTTCTAGATGAGATTAATATTTGCATTAGCAGACTGAGTAGAGCAGATTGTGTTTCCAGTGTGGGACATTTTGTGCTTTGTTTTGCCTGATAGACACAGTGAGTCCTATCCAGAAATAGGACCAGAAGAATTGTGAAGTAAACCACATAATGTTTTTCACCATACATTCAATAATATTTTTTTAATCAAGGTAGCATAGATGACAAAGGCAGCTTTAAATGGAGGAAAAATTCCTAAGAGATGGTAGGAAATGGGGGAGTGGTAATGACAAACCAATAGCAATAATTAAAAGTAGAGTGAGGGCAATTGATTATATGAATACGAGGTTCAGAGGTTTTTCTAAGACAGGTTTATTAAACTACATGATTATGTCCCTTGAGTGTCATCCCTGGATCACTACCAAAGCCATCCATAGTATAGCACTTTACAATATGCGAATCTCATGATGGTGACCTTAATTTAATAACTGAGGGATGGCCCAGGTCATCAAATAATTACTAGAATTTAGATTAGGGCAATGTATGATTTCTGATTTATCCTAATTCACAGTGGTATTTTGAAAGTGAAATCAATTTGTTTGCTCTAATTGAATGCTATGGTAGCAGAATATGAATGAACAAAATCATAAATGAAGATGATCTGTGGAGATGACTCTGGTTTTATGCTGGATGTAGAGAACATGGATTTAAACAATTTGGCATTTTAAAAATTCTCTGAATCTCTCTATTTGTGATATGAATCACAGTTTGAAAGCTTTGTTACTGTATGGAATTTGCAGCTATGATTCTTTGTTATCACAAAGACTCGATAATGGAGCTGAGGAAAAGTATAAAAGAAAGCTCTAATGGATTTTCCCGCCTCCATATCTTTGATGGTAAGTAAGTGAGCAGCAGTATTAACAATACATAGGTCAGGAAAAGGAGAGAAAACCTCCTGTTAAAGGATTCTTAGATAAATTTCATCTCAAAGTTGATTTCATGGAAATGCAAAGAATGCCCACAGGGATCCTTAGGATTTCAGGGCTGCTCTTTCAAAGTTTTAAAACTTTTAGAGTACAAAAATGAAATATAGACTTCAGTGAAGGAAGCAATAATTTCCTGAATGTTAAAGGAAAACACTAAATGGTTATATAAAACTGGAAGTAAACTTTGTTTACAAATGCAGCCATATTGTTCTCAAATTCAGTATCAAAATCAATCAAGACAGAAAAGCTAAAGTGTCATTTACGAGCTATTCCCTCATGGTTCCTTTTTACTCAAATCACATTTGGAACCTGAGTTGTGTTCTGTGATAGAAGGTAACATTTGTTGAATGTATTGGGTGGCATTTGCAATATGTCCTTACTGAAACCTCAAATAATATTTATAAAAAAAGGTTCAATCAAAAAATATTTTCAACCCATTTACTGATAATACTATATAATCTTCATTACTTTTCTTATTTCCAAATATATGAGTTTTTCCCCAAATGACTATGGTAAAAAGGAAAAAAAAAACCAGTAATTTTTATAGAGCAGGCACCCAAGGTTTTAAGGTGTTTCTTACGTTGATGAATATGTATTGTTGGCTAGGTTGGTTGTAAGCAGTGTCTAAAATGAGCTCAAGACTGTTTTCAGGTAAGAAACAAAAGAAACATATGTAAGAAAAGGGAGCCTGTATTTATATTTCGAATGAAGCTTTATTTCCTATATAGATTTTTACAAATAAAAAAGTAAAATTCCAAATAAAGTTAAAAAAAACACAATATTTTCTGAACTCCTGCAAAATTTAAGTTTGTCATTGCCTTTCCAACACCAGATGTTTTTTGCTGCCATAAAAAATGTTTATACATGAGCAAAGATTTTCAAATTGGGGAAAGATACAAGAGGTGGAGAAATGGACATATGTATTCAGTACAATGACATATAGCTAATTATTTTTCAAAATAAACTAGATTTTTTTTTTTTTTGCCTGAAATGGCTTAAATTTTGCTACAATCTACAAAATAAAAAAGAATTTTGTAACCACAGATGGTGTTGATGTTGCAGTGAGCTCTGATGTTGCCACTGTTCTCCTCTCCAGCCTGGATGACAGAGCAAGACCCCATCTCAATTAAAAAAAAAAAAAAAAAGAAGGCTTTAAATGTAAATGATTTATATTTAATATATGATAAAAACTTTCAAATTCATAGAAAAAAGATGTCTTACTCAATACATGTTGTTATGATGACTGGCTAGCCATTTGGAAAATACAGTGAAAGCGGATTTCCCACTCTCTACACCAAAAATAATTCCAGCTGAATTAAATTTTTTAAAGGCAAATAATAAATCATGGATGAATATTCATATTATAAATGAATAACAAAATCCTAGAAGTTATGCAGCCTTATATTGAAATAAAATTATTAAAAATAAATTCAAGAAGACAAATTCAAAAGCTAGTGTTATTTTTATATTTTATGGATAAAAGAGACAAAAAACAAATTACTTTTATTATGAAAGGAACATTAATAAATCAATCCATTAAAGAGAAATATCTCAAATAAAAGGAGAGCAGAAAAGTGAAAAACAAATTCTCAAATGATCAAACTTGCTAATAATGAGATTAAAAACACTTTTAAAAGTATGTGTCTATCTAATTTATATATAGCAATAGATCAATATATTTATGTTAGATTAGCAAAAATAATTAAAATTATTGTTAGCATAAAGAAAAAAGGATTCTATCATATGATTTGTTACATCATTTAGGATGACCATTTAATAGCCAGAAGTTTTACAGTGTGCTTTACTAAACCCTCAGCCTTAAGAATCAGCATGATATAGTAACATGAATGCGGGATGGGACAACCGTGGCATATGCATAGAAAGGTTTCAGTGTTTTGAACAATTTTTTGAAATTTTTTGCAATTTTCTTCATTAGCAGATTAGTAATACTGGAAATATGAACTACCCATAAGACTGCATATGTTTGTGGCAACAGCAAGAAATATTCTAAATGAATATTTAGAATTTACTGTGAAAAAACAACAAAAAATTATAAAATATTAAACAATATGATTCTGTTTATTAAAAATATAATATAATTTATCAAAAACATTTAAACTATATATAAAAATAAATTAGCCATGTTTAGTCATTTATTAAACAAATATTTTGAAAACCTACTCTGAGACAGTTATGAGATGCTTTCTGTTTTTTATTCAGTAATTATTTTACAATAATTAATTCTTGATTATTATGTAATAATTGGTATGCCAACAGTTGGCACACATATATCTACACAGTGAAAATAAACAATAAAATGAACACCTATAAATCCACAACCCAAGTTAACTAGAATGTTGCCAATAGCATTACATCATCTTCTATGCTTCTCCATACTACCATCCAAAGTCTTCTTTCAAGTTTAATTGTCACCCCCAAATTTGTGTTTATGATTCTCTTGCTTCTCACTTTTATATTTCACTGAAGTATAATATATATACAGAAAACAGTAAATATTGATCTATGTTGTTCATAAGTCACGAGTTTACTCATTCCCATTGTTTGATAGCATTCTATGATATGCATGTACAGAAATTTATATATTACATTGTTCCTGTTCTATATGCTTATTATTTAATTAGATATATACTTTGATCAACACATATATATGCATTTTGTTTCATATATAGCTACAATTAATGGGCCAAAAACTATAACTTGGTTCAACTTTTTCAGGCAGTATCAAATAGTTATCAAAAATGACTACATCAATTTACACTTTGACTATCATTGTGAAAGTTCCAGGAAATTCACATGCGCACTAATATTTGATAGTGTCATCACCACAATAGGTTAAATTATTAATAAAAATATCTACTCCATTTACCTCGTGTCATTACATGTAGTCTAATTATCCGTAATTACATTCTAGGCTTATTCATGTGAATTGCTTTGGTCAATCAAATGTCATTAGGTAAGTGCAAAAGTAATTGCGGTTTTTGCCATTATTTTTAATGGTTAAAAACCTCAATTACTTTTCCACTAACCTAATACCTTTGCCATGTAAGTAGATTAATGAGAAACACTTTCCTGGTTGCGTTCCCTATCTTGTGATTCAATAGTTTCCACAACAAGAATATGGCCAGGTTAGCCTTACTATCTCAGAAGAATGAGGTATGTGTGAAGCAGAGCAGAACTAGCCATGGAGCCTATCTTGGAATAGCCAACCTGAAATCTAGTGAGCTAAATAAATGTTTACTGTTTTATCATGCTGACATTATGTGATTATTTCTTACGTAGCACTATTTTTTATTTTTTTCTGAAAAAAGACTTTGTTAGGAACATGACATTATTATGACGATATATAGTTAACTAATATTTTAACCATTATTTTGTGTAAAAAGTTATACTATATTGCATTGGTTTGGGTTTCTATTTTTCTGGTAACTAATGAAGTAGAACACATTTTCTTATCATGATTAGCCATTCAGACATCCTGTTTTGTGACATGCCCATTCAACTCTTTTCCTCACTTTTCCACTGTGTTATCTGTGTTTTTGTAGGAGTTCTATGTATATACCAATAATATATACATGTATACTATATTCATAAGTATTATATCTGTGTAGTATAGATAAATAGAACTACATTATTATTCATATTCTGTAAATGAATTATTTATTTGTATTATATAGATTATTTTCCTCTATAGAATACCTTTTCACGTACATATTGTTATTTTTAATAGGTAGCTGTTAGTTACAATGTGGCTTAATTTATTTTTTTTTCATTTACCAAAAGCTTTTGTGTTTTGGTTTCAAAATATTTTAATACCCTATGAATATCAAGATAGCATACACTTTAATTTTTTATTCTATGAGTTAGCTTCACAAGTCTCATGGATTTCCATATTTAATAGACCAATCTTCCATATTGAAAAACTCACATTTTCATGACTACAGTCTTATGTTACTTTAAACAAAAATCAATGTATATAATTACAGATCTGCTATGGTTGCATAAAGTAGATTCAGCCTCTTCTGCTAGCTGTTTCATTTTAAGGAAGAACTTTAAGTATTGGTTTGATTATTTAATACTTATAAACAGTATATTTTTCTAGTTTTTGTATTAGGTTTGACAAGTTATTTTTCTAGCAAGTTGGACATTTTGTTTGTCTTCAAATTTATATCATTTAGATTTTCATAACATCTTGTAATGATGATATTATAAAATTTATGCTAATTTTATTTCTTCAGACTCTTTGTTTATTCTTTGATTTATGCTGCCAGAAGATAGCACTTTATTAGCTTTATCAAGAAAAAATCCTTTAGGTCTATATTTAATATTTCCTTGAGATTTTTGCTTTACTTGTTTGTTTTCTTCTTGGTTATTTAGAATTTTTTATTGTTAATCTAGATTTCAAATTGAATGTTAATTTCATTTATTCAAAAATTGTGGTGTTTTAATAGCTACATTTAATGTTATCATTTCTAAGTGTTTAGCCACATTCTATAGTTTTGAAATGTATAGTGGTTATTTCAAATAATATGTAACTTATGTTATAATTTTTTCACCCAAAAGTTATGTATATGCAAGTTGTGTATTCGCTTTTGCATTACTTTGGTTTCTCCCTTTATGGATTTGATCCCTTTAAGTATATTTGTTAATGGACCCCGTGAACTCCGGATTGTATTCCTGAATGTTTGAATTTTCCATTGTTGATTTACCATCCATGGATGTTTACTGTGGTCATCATTTGTGGCCTTGAAGAAGCTACTTGCTGTCTTTTATGAAATTTGCCAAGATGTCACTCTCATGGGGCCAATTTGATGGTCTAGGATCATAAATTAAAGATCAACAAACACAAATTTCAACAAGTAGTAGCAAATACTCCATACAAAATTGATGAGAAGTTGGGGCAAGTTTGGCATTACACAATTCTAGGCTAGTATATTGGTAGCAATTATACAGTAGGGGAAAGAAGAAAAAAATGGATGAAGTAGGTAGTTAGAAAGGTAATCCAACAGGGCAAAGCAAGGAAGGAAACATACATATTCTAGGAAAGTCTATTAGTTAGACATGAGATCACCATATATTATAATGCTGTTGAAATTAGCTCTATCCTCCATCAAATTTTAGGTAAATGGGTGAAGGCCCTAGCTGGTTTGAGCTGAAAAATTAGATTTTCATAATATGTTGACGTCCAAGCAATAAATTCTCAGTGATAACAGTATGACTATTAAACAAAATGAGTCTGAACTTCAAATCAAGCAATTATTTATCTTCATTATTACTTACATCTTCCTTTATATGCCTCTCTTTACTCTTTTTCTCTAACTTCACCAATCTTCTCTTCTTTAATTTTATAAATCACTCTTTCCCTAATATGTTTTTCTTTCCTCTTTATTTTATCTGAGTCATTACTTTACGCATTTTTTTCAGGGAATTATACATATTGGCTCTAGAAATATCCCAAGTCCTCCCTACCCCTACCACCTGCCACCAGTATCTTGTCTCTAGTCACACACAAATATTTCAAGGTTACTTCTGGCAGCCCACAATGGGGAGATTTCTCATAGAATGTCCATCCTAAGTAAAGGACAAATGAAATAATCTTCTGTAGTTTATAATTTCTATTTTGGAGTTCCTACATTTTCTTACAAGCTATCTGTTTTACTTGTAAATAGGCTTTCTTATTTAGTTGAAGTGAAGGGATTGAGTGGTATGAGGCTGCCACTGGCATAATTCATTGTTTGTAAGCATGCCTACAGGTTTAAAAACTTTAGCAGTTTGAAAACCAGAGCAATTCAAAAACTAAAAATTTATATATATATATATATGATAGAGTATTTTTCTTATATATTTTTATCTTTTCTGGGGCAATCCACAAATTATATGATTTGAATCTAAAAGTGTATCTTTGTTTTGGATATTAAACTTTCATATCTTACAACCCAAAGAAAATTCTCTAAATTCTCACTATCACTTTGCTGATTGTCATTTCTCGAATTATCAAACACACACAAAGGCATCTGTGAAGACGATGGCAGAGACAAACAATATATTGGAAGATAGTAGAGCACTGTATTCAACAGCTCTGTGCTGTTTTCACCAACCATGACACCATGTTCAGTACTTCAAATCTTTGTCCTTAGATCTCATCAGAACTTTTCAAAATGTCTTTTGGTTATTTTTTCTAACCAACACCCTGGTGAGACAAAAAATCTGAAACCCTACTCACCTGTAGTCTTACATTGTTTCTTGTAACCATGTGTATTCTGCTGTAATTCCATACATAGAAAGTACTAGGAATAAAATCAATACTGACATTTGTCTGCAAGCTATGTAGAATGTCTGACAAGTCATGCGATTACTTTACAAAGTAAAAAACAGACACTTTGATAACTGAAGTGATTACCTTCCATTCCTCTCTGCCATCAAAGCTGTTAGTTGCCAGCCTTCATCTTAAGGATGGAATTCAGCTGTTCATAGAAACCTCGCTTAATGAGGAATGGCTGGGCTGGTGACAAATGATCATTATGCTTCCTTCTTTGCAAAAAAATGCCATGACATGATGAAGTGCTCTAATCGATTTCAGCCTCTCTTTTGTTGTCAAAAAATCTATTAACCTGTAAGGAACTGTGGCCTTAAAGGCCAAAGAGTCTGCATTGCTGACTGAGGAAGATCCATATTTTTTGTTTGTCAGTTTTGCCCAAATTAAAGGAATAAAAAAAGCAGGCTGTAATCTTTTTTTTTTTTCATTTTACAAATGGCATGTTTTCATTTTCACTCTGTCTGATTACTCATCCTGAGGTGATAGGGTTTTTAGATAGCTCAAAGTGTTCTGTCTGGACCCTTCCTATATCGGAGATGCTTTTAGAATTTTACACTCAATGCAGCACAAGCTACCACTTAATTCTCCTTGGCAATATCTCAAATATTTATCTGAGGAATGAAGGTTTAATATTTCCCCCAGAATCCTTGATTGTATCAATCTTTGGGCCAACCAACCTTACTTTTCCAAAGAGTAAAAGCCAGTTTAAATCAAGACTCATAATAGCAGGATTCTGGGATATTACTGTAGAATGATTGAAGTATTGAAATTATTAAATGAATTCAATATTATTGACATCTTTGACAAATGTTATCTTTTAAAGTTCTTATGATACTGTCAAATAAAAAAACAGTAAAGTTCATCTTGAGTAAATAAGTCATCACATATTTTTGCAAGGACAAAATACGTTTATGTTAATTTTCTAGTTGGATAGAAATTAGTGTCTTGAAAGATTTTTATGTATCTATTTATAGATATATATCTAGATCTATATGCGTTATATAAATATATATGTATTTACATATGTAGTATGTATTATGTATTAAGAGATATGTGTCTATATTATTTATATAAGTATTATATAAAATGTATTACATATATTTGTATGTGTATTATTTATTTTCATGTGTCTATATGTAATATATATTTTTATATAGACATATATAAACACATATATAAATCTAGAAATATATTTTATATATAAACACACACACATGCATACACACACACGTACACACACACACACACACACTATTTGAAAATTGTAGCACATACACACACATAGTATTTGAAAATTGTAGCTCTGGGCATTCTATATCATGGGTAAGGCAGAATAAATATTTTAGGGTTGTGAAATGAACCCTAACAGCCAACATATAGCCATGTGTCAGAAACTTCCTTGTTTTGGGGTTCTTCCCTTTACAGACCATCTGAAGTATCTCCCTTTGCTCATGGATAGAGTCCTCTCTCACATGCTTTCGTAGAGTAACGATGGGAAGGGCATGCTAGGAAATGTAGATGTGAGCTAAAGCAAGTCCTAAGGAACATCTTCTGTTGGTCATTATTAACTTAGGTCTTTGTTTTCCATACTTTCCTAATCTACTTCTGGCCTTATAATCCATACTCTTTTAGATTAAAATATATTCAATGAATTTCTGCTCTCTTTTTTGTTCTTCATTAAAACTTACTTTCAGAAAATAACTGTTTATAACCAGAGAAAATCTTCAAAATATTAATAATAGTGGTAGAGCATAGTGGTTTCCCAATCAGAATGGATGGCAGCTATGGTGCTAGAACAGGGGTGTGGGGACCCTTGACTTAATAAGACACAACCCCTTGAGGATTAAGTATTGGGGAACGGGATTGCTTCCCAGCACCTTTAAAATCACACTACAGCTAAGCTGTTTTTCCTGAGGTCATTAATAAAACAATTTAACAATTAGATTCATTTCTTTAGCTAATTTGCCTCTGAACACTTTACAGATGTTTTATTTTGGAAATTTAGGGAATCTACATTTCTGTGGCTTGAAGTAAACTGGTCCTGGGGTTATGTGCTAAAGGAACCACTAAGCACAAAATCAATGAATTTTAAATTTCTTTACCTTGGTGATTGTTGAAATGCTGTTGGTTATTGCAGTCTCAGTAAAAGTGAGTGTCAAAATACTTTATTACTGTAAATTAGTTTAAGATATATTGTAAAATAACAAATTGTTAGATATAGTTTGCTAACATCATAAATGTGCTTTTTATTACTTGTGAAAATATATGTGAAAATTCTGAATAAGATATTAGCAACATAACTCAACAATATATCAGGAGTAATACAATATGGCCAAATAGATTTAACTTCAGAAATGAAAGGGTGATTTCAATACAAGTATATCTGTCTATATAGTCAATTACATCAGCATATAAAGGGGAAAAAAACTTAAGAATAAACATAAAAATATGGAACGAGGCTGGGAGCAGTGGCTCACACCTATAATCCCAGAACTTTGGAAGGGTGAGGCATGCAAGCAGATCACTTGAGGTCAGGAGTTCAAGACCAGCCTGGCCAACATGGCAAAACCCCCTCTCTACTGCAAATACAAAATTAGCTGGATGTGGTGGCGCACGCCTGTAATCCTAGCTACTCAGGAGGCTAGGACAGGAGAATCCCTTGAACCCAGGAGGTGGAGGTTGCAGTGAGTCGAGATCATGCCATTGAACTCAAGCCTGGGTGACAAGAGTGAAACTCTCTCTCACAAAAAAGAAAAAAAAAAAAATACATATATATATACACACACACACACACGGAACAGACATTTGATAACATTTAGTCACTATCATAAATAAGACACTAAACATAAATAATAGAAGAAAACTATAAAAATATTATAAGCTATTTAAAATAAATTAATAAAAATATGCCAATGTAAAATCTTAAACACGTTTTAATTAAAATCATGGGCTAGCCAGGGATACCAGCTGTCACCTGTATTTGTTTAATAATGTCTTGGAAGTGCCAACAGATGCATTAAAAAAGAAAACTAAATAAGCAGCATAAACATTGGGGGAAAAGAAGCAAATCTAGTTGCTTTCATTTTTCTTTTTCTTTCTCTTTTTTTTTTTTAAGACAGTGTCTCATTCTGTCCCCTAGGACGGAGTGCAGTGGCATGATCTCGGCTCACTGCAACATCCATCTCCTGAGTTCAAGCAATCCTCATGCCTCAGCCTCCCGAGTAGCTGGGACTACAGGCTCACCCGGCTAATGTTTGTATTTTTAGTAGAGACGGGGTTTAACCATGTTGGTCAGGCTGGTCTCGACCTCCTGACCTCAAGTTATCCACCCGCCTTGGCCTCCCAAAGTGCTGGGATTACAGGCGTGTGCTACAATGCCTGGCCTGCTTTCCTTCTATTGAATTATTTTATGTTTGAATTCTTACAAAAACCTCAGAGATTTCAGCAAAAAGCTTTCAGAAAATATTTTAAAACATAAGTTGATAGTTTGGTTGCATACAATATTAACATATAAAGTCAATTATTATTATGTCATCAATATACTCCTAGTAATAAAAATTGGAAAAAATTCCATTCACAATATCTCATAAACTCTAAAATCTTAGAAATGTATGATAAGATGAAAGATATAGGAATCTTATTTAAAATCTTAGTGAAACATATGCCCAGCTACTCGGGAGGCTGAGGCAGGAGAATGGCGTGAACCCGGGAGGCGGAGCTTGCAGTGAGCCGAGATCGCGCCACTGCACTCCAGCCTGGGCGACAGAGCGAGACTCCGTCACAAAAAAAAAAAAAAAAGGATTCTAAACCAATTATAAGACATATATCCTTATATATGAAACCAGTGTCCTACAGATATGAATTCTTCAATTACCTTTAGGTCTTTAAAATAATTTCTCCACCCTGGATAAGATAACTTTCACATTCAGATGGCAAAGTAATGCATTATAATATCTAAGAAGACATTTTTATAAAAAGAAGACTGATAAGTTGTCATTATGATGTTATGCTATTAATATAATCATAATGAGATCCATGTGGCACTGGCATTGAAATATATGAGTGGAGCAGAGCCACACAATACAGCACGCAGAAATAGATCTTGAATGTATTATATGAAAAGTGGTCATTTAATTCAGTGGAAAACAGACGCATTTTGTGTCAAATAGTTAGGCCCAAATGACTATACATCAAGAAGAAAATGAAGTTTTGTCCCTATATTACACTATAAATGAAAGATATTAAGGATGATAAAAATGTACATAATTTAAAAATTTAAATCAATACTCATGCAGTCTGGGACGTAGAAAACATTACTAACCAAAACTGGAATACTAGAAACAAAAATATATACAAGCATACCTACATAAGAAAATCATATACATATTTGCATGTGTGTGTGTATGTGTGTGTGTATTTCAATGTAGAAATTATTTAAATGGTAAGAGCCTAAATTCTAGAATACAAAAAGAGCTCTTAGATCATACAGATTGACAAGGAAAAGAAAAGCAACCAGTACACAAATAGACCAAGATTTTAAAGAAGAAATTGTGAGAAGAGCATATCAAGTAGTTAGAAAATGTGAAAAAAAATAGTTTAATTCACTAATAATAAGATGAATGCCAAATCAGGTAACATGGCATAGTTTTACATTCATCAGACTGGAAAATATTAAAAAGAGGCAAACAAGTTTTGCCAGCTGGCAGAGTAGGAAAACAGTATTTTCATACATAGAGTGTTTTAGAGTGTGAAATTACAAATACTTTGAAAATCAATCTGGAAAAAATATATTAAAGTTTCAAATTATTTTACCTACATCTTGGCAAACTGAACTCTAGAAATCTATCTCTCCAAGCCCTAGAACAAAAAGACAAACATATAAGAAAGTTTACTACAGCTTTTTTGTAGGAGTAATATACTAGCTTATCATTATTTGTGGTGGTTTACCAAATTGTGTAATATTCATGCCATCAGATAATATGCAGCAATTAGAATTGTTCAAGTTCAAACAGTAGACTTTAAGGGTATTATCAAAAGTATTGTGGAGAGAGAAATGTAAGATGCATAAGAATGTATCAAACACATTTTTTTGCAAAATTGTGACAAATATTCTCATTAAAATCTATAGATTTATGTAGAAGCATAGAAAAACGTAGGAATACTCATATTATTAACTTGGTTTACACAGAGGGTTAGAAGGATATGAGAATAATGAGAAGGATAAGACAGATATTTCAAAAACAACTCTATAAGGTCAACCTAGACTTGTGTAAAATTTAGTATGTGTGCATAAATGACTTTAAATTTATGAATAATAGGAAATTATTGAAAAAACCTAAGGAAGAGGTTTAAAGAAGATATCCCAGACTAAGTATGAGTAGTTAAAAAAAGTAAAACCCCTTATACTTTATCTTTTCCTTCAATATACTTATCAAGCTTATTCAAATGCAGTAAGGAAGTCTCACTTTATAGTGTTAACAAAATCACTTTATTGCTTAACTTTGCATGTAATGTATATGCCAAGTGAATTTCTTGAAAGATAATAACTACAAAAAAGAAATACTAAATTGCAAAGTGGATGTCATTTATAGTTTGGATACATGATGGCGCTTTCATTTTTGCTACAATGGCTGTTATCTTCCTGTCTACCTGAGAAGTTTCACTTCATCTGTGATAGACTGATAAATTGCAGGTGTATTACTATTTTCTTTATGAATTTTCACTTTAGGGTAAATTAACAATAAATATATTATTATGAGAAAATGTGGAAGACATTATATAATACACAAGGGTATTTAGTTTATACGTGATAATAAATGCTTCACCTTTGGATAAAGCTAAAGGCAATGCTGTACTATGATCATCTCTTCCTTGCAACTGATTCTTTAATTTATTTTTTTGAGATGGAGTTTTGATCTTGTTGCCTAGGCTGGAGTGCAATGGCACAACCTCGGCTCACTGCAACCTCCACTCACTGGGTTCAAGGCATTCTTCTGCCTCAGACTCCTGAGTAGCTGGGATTGCAGGCATGTGTCACCATGCCTGGATAATTTTGTATTTTTATTAGAGATGGGGTTTCTCCATGTTGGTCAGGCTGGTCTCGAACTCCCAGCCTCAGGTTATCCACCCGCCAAAGTGTTGGAAATGCAGGCATGAGCCACCACACCTAGTGCAACTGATTCTTAAGTCAGAACTCAATTGACAGAGAAATACAATAAGAATCATTACTCCTCAAAGAAAGAAAAAATTTCCACCTGACATTACAGTAAAACTATTAGCATATTGTAGGAGTAATAAAGATGATAAAAACTAAGAACATCCACTGAAATTGTCAGCCTTCATTCTCTTATAATTTAGATCCAGTAGAAAATAATTTAATTATGTTCATGTGATACACAAGTATGCCACACTAGAAGCAAAATTAAGGTTACATTGAATTTTTAGTATTATATTTGTACTATCGGGACAGTTGTAATGGCTGAGAGAATTTCTGAAGAGTGTCTTTTTTAATTTTAGAAATTTACATTTTCAAAGTTTAAGTAAGAAACACATGGCTATTAAACATATAAGTAGCATACATTAATCTCAAATTAAAATCTGTATGTTGAATGTGTAAGAAAAATATTTCATTTTGTTTTAAAATGGTTAGTCATTTCTCTATGTAATGCTATGAAAAATTATACCTTCATATTAAAGACAAATTTTGTATAGAATACGGAGTAGTGAAAAGGTCAATGGAACCAGGAAACCTATTTTATTTACTTTTTGATAGAAAGGAGGCATCTGGCTTTGGGAAAATTACCATGCATTTCCATTCTGTGTCCTATAACCATAGCCCAGCTTATGCTGGATAGTCCTAGTTTGTGCCTATGTCTTAGCAAAATACTAGTCATGTACTTTTCAGTGTTAAGTGTGCCTTGCTTTGGATAATACATTGTCACCTTGTTTATGTACATTAGCTTTTCTAAAGTCTAGCCATAGAAACCCATAGTGAACTGCATTCCAGGATGGTCAAATTGGAACAGCTTTGGTCTGCAGCTCCCAGCTTGATCGACATAGAAGACGAGTGATTTCTGCATTTCTAACTGAGTGATTTCTAAGTGAGTGATTTCTGCATTTCTAACTGCATTTCTTCTGGTTCATCTCACTGGGACTGGTTGGACAGTGGGTGCAGTCCATCGAGAGTGAGCTGAAGCAGGATGAGGCATTGTCTCATCCTGGAAGTGCAAGGGGTCAGGATTTTTCCATTTCTAAGCCAAGGGAAGCCATGACAGATTGTACCTGGAAAAAGGGTACACTTCTGCCCAAATACTGCACTTTTCCCCTGGTCTTAGGAACTTGGCAGACCAGGAGATTCCCTCTGGTGTGGGGTTCAGCAGGTCTCACACTCGTGGAGCCATGCTCACTGCTAGCACAGCAGTCTGAGATCAACCTGCAAGGCTGCAGCCTGGCTTGGAGAGGGTGGTTGGCCATTCCTGAGGCTTGAGTAGGTAAACAAAGTGGCTAGGAAGCTTGAACTGGGTGTGGCCCAAGGCAGCTCAGTCTATATCCTTCATATCCAGCCAAACTAAGCTTCATAAGTGAAGGAGAATTAAAATCCTTTACAGACAAGCAAATGCTGAGAGATTTTGTCACCACCAGGCCTGCCTTGCAAGAGCTCCTGAAGGAAGCACTAAACATGGAAAGGAACAACCAGTGCCAGCCACTGCAAAACCATGCCAAATTGTAAAGACCATCAATGCTATGAAGAAACTGCATCAATAAATGGGCAAAATAGCCAGCTAACATCATAATGACAGGATCAAATTCACACATAACAATATTAACCTTAAATTTAAATGGGCTAAATGTCCCAATTAAAAGACACAGACTAGCAAATTGGATAAAGAGTCAAGACCGATTAGTGTACTATATTCAGAAGACCCATCTCACATGCAGAGACACACTTAGGCTCAAAATAAAGGGATGGAAGAAGAACTACAAAGCAAATGGAAACAAACAACAATGACAACAAAAACAAACAAACAAAAAAACAAAAAAAAACAGGGGTTGCAATCCTACTCTCTGGTAAAGCAGATTTTAAACCAACAAAGATCAAAAGAGACAAAGAAGGGTGAGAGGTTCCAAGATGGCCGAATAGGAACAGCTCCGGTCTGCAGCTCCCAGTGTGAGTGATGCAAACGACAGGTGATTTCTGCATTACCAACTGAGGTACCAGGTTCATCTCACTGGGGCCTGTCAGACAGTGGGTGCAGCTCATGGAGCAGGGCGGGGCATCGCCTTACCTGTTAAGCACAAGGGATCAGGGAATTCCTTTCGTAGCAAAGGGAAGCCGTGACAGATGGTACCTGGAAAATCAGGACACTGCCACCCTAATACTGCGCTTTTCCAATGGCCTTAATGAATGGCACACCAGGAGATTATATACCACTCCTGGTTCAGAGAGTCCCATGCCCACAGAGACTCGCTCACTGCTAGCACAGCAGTCTGAGATTGAACTGCAAGGTGGCAGCATGGCTGGGAGAGGGGTGTCTGCCATTGTTGAGGCTTGAGGAGGTAAACAAAGCAGCTGGAAATTTCGAACTGGGTGGAGCCCACCACAGCTCAAGGAGGCCCACCTGCCTCTGTAGACTACACCTCTGGGGGCAGGGCATAGCTGAACAAAAGGCAGCAGAAACTTCTGCAGATTTAAACGTCCCTGTATGACAGCTTTGAAAAGAGTAGTGGTTCTCCCAGCACAGAGTTTGAGATCTGAGAACGGACAGACTGCCTTCTCAGGTGGGTCCCTGACCCCCGAGTAGTCTAACTGGGAGACACCTCCCAGTAGGGTCTAACTGACACCTCATGCAGCCAGGTGCCCCTCTGAGATGAAGCTTCCAGAGGAAGGATCAGACAACAACATCTGCCGTTCTGCAATATTTGCTGTTCTGCAACCTCTGCTGGTGATACTCAGGCAAACAGGGTCTGGAGTGGACCTCCAAAAAGCTCCAACAGACCTGCAGCTGAGGGTCCTGACTGTTAGAAGGAAAACTAACAAACAGAAAGGACATCCATACTAAAACCCCATTTGTATGTCACCATCATCAAAGACTAAATGTAGATAAAACCACAAAGATGGGGAGAAACCAGAGCAGAAAAGCTGAAAATTCTAAAACTCAGAGAGTCTCTTCTCCTCCAAAAGAACTCAGCTCCTCGCCAGCAACAGAACAGAAGAAAGCTGGATGGAAAATGACTTTGATGAGTTGAGAGAAGAAGGCTTCAGACAATCAGTATTAAAAAACTTCTCCAAGCTAAAGGAGTTTAAACCCATCACAAAGAAGCTAAAAACCTTGAAAAAAGATTAGATAAATGGCTAACTAGAATAAACAGTGTAGAGAAGTCCTTAAATGACCTGATGAAGTTGAAAACTACGACATGAGAACTACGTGATGCAGGCACAAGCTTCAGTAGCCGATTTGATCAAGGGAAGAAAGGATATCAGTGATTGAAGATCAAATGAATGAAATGAAGTGAGAAGTTTAGAGAAAAAAGAGTGAAAAGAAATGAACAAAGCCTCCAAGAAACATGGGACTATGTGAAAAGATCAAATCTACCTATGATTGGTGTACCTGAAAGTGACAGGGAGAGTGGAACCAAGTGGAAAAACTCTATAGGATATTATCCAGGAGAACTTCCCCAACCTAGCGAGGCAGGCCAACATTCAAATTCAGGAAATACAGACAATGCGACAAAGATACTCCTTGAGAAGAGCAACTCCAACACACATAATTGTCATATTCATCATAGTTGAAATGAAAGAAAAAATGTTAAGGGCAGCCAAAGACAAAGGTTGGGTTACCCACAAAGAGAAACCCATCAGACTAACAGCAGATCTCTCGGTAGAAACTCTATAAGCCAGAAGAGAGTGGTGGCCAATGTTCAACATTCTTAAATAAAAGAATATTCAAACCAGAATTTCATATCCAGCCAAACTAAGTTTCATAAGTGAAGAAAAAATAAAATCCTCTGCAGAAAAACAAATGCTGAGAGATTTTGTCACCACCAGGCCTGCCTTACAAGAGCTCCTGAAGGAAGTGCTAAACATGGAAAGGAACAACTGGTACCAGGCACTGCAAAAACATGCCAAAATATAAAGACCATCAATGCAAGTAAGAAACTGCATCAAATAATGAGCAAAATAGCCAGCTAACAGCATAATGACAGGGTCAAATTACACATAACAATACTAACCTTAAATGTAAATGGGCTAAATGCTCCAATTAAAAGACACAGACTGGCAAATTGGATAAAGAGTCAAGACCCATCAATGTGCTGTGTTCAGGAGACCCATCTCACATGCAGAGACGCATATAGGCTCAAAATAAAGGGATGGAGGAAGATCTACCAAGTAAATGGAAAACAAAACAAAATCGGGGTTGCAATCCTAGTCTCCGATAAAGCAGACTTTAAACAAACAAAGATCAAAAAAGATAAAGAAGGCCATTATGTAAAGGGATCAACTCAAGAAGAAGAGCTAATTATCCTAACTATATATGCACCCAATACAGGAGCACCCAGATTCATAGTCCTTAGAGACCTACAAAGAGACTTAGACTCCCACACAATTATAATGGGAGACTTTAACACCCCACTGTCAACATTAGACAGATCAACAAAACAGAAAGTTAACAAGGATATCCAGGAATTGACCTCAGCTCTGCACCAAGCAGACCTAATAGACATCTACAGAAATCTTCACCCGAAATCAACAGAATATTCATTCTTCTCAGCACCACATCACACTTATTCCAAAATTGATCATATAGTTGGAAGTAAAGCTGTCCTCCAGAAATGTAAAAGAACAGAAATTATAACAAACTGTTCCTCAGACCACAGTGCAATCAAACTAGAACTCAGGATTAAGAAACTCAATCAAAACCGCTCAACTATATGGAAACTGAACAATCTGCTCCTGAATGACACTAGGTAAATAATGAAATGAAGGCAGAAAAAAAGATCTTCTTTGAAAACAATGAGAACAGAGACACAGCGTGCCAGAATCTTTAGGACATATTTAAAGCAGTGTGTAGAAAGAAATGTATAGCACTAAATGCCCACAAGGGAAAGCAGGAAAGATCTAAAACTGACACCCTAACATCACAATTGAAAGAACTAGAGAAGCAATAGCAAATACATTCAAAAGCTAGCAGAAGGCAAGAAATAGTTAACTAAGATCAGAGCAGAACTGAAGGAGACAGGGACACAAAAACCCTTCAAAAAAGTCAGTGAATCCAGTAGTTGTTTTTTTGAAAAGATCAACAAAAGTGATAGACCGCTAGCAAGACTAATAAAGAAGAAAAAAGAGAAGAATCAAACAGACCCAATAAAAAAAGATAAAGGGGTTATCACCACCAATCCCACATAAATACAAACTGCCATCAGAGAATACTATAAATACCTCTACACAAATACACTAGAAAATATAGAAGAAATGGATAAATTCCTGGACACATACACCCTCCCAAGATTAAACCAGGAAGAAGTTGAATCCCTGAATAGACCAATAACAGGTTCTGAAATTGAGGCAATAATTAATATCCGGCCAACCAAAAAAAGTCCAGGACCAGACAAATTCACAGCCAAATTCTACCAGAGGTACAAAGAGGAGCTGATACCATTTCTTCTGAAATTATTGCAATCAATAGGAAAAAAGGGAATCTCCCTAATTCATTTTATGAGGCCAGCATCATCCTGATACCAAAGCCTGGCAGAGACACAACAAAAAAAGAGAATTTTATACCAATGTCCCTGATGAACATCAATGAGAAAATCCTCAGTAAAATACTGACAAACCAAATCCAGCAGCATATCAAAAAGCTTATCCATCACGATCAAGTTGGCTTCATCCCTGGGATGCAAGGCTGGTTCAACATATGTAAATCAATAAACATAATTCATTATATAAACAGAACCAAAGACAACAACCACATGATTATCTCAATAGATACAGAAAAGGCCTTCAGCAAAATTCAACAGTCCTTCATGCTAAAAACTCTCAATAAACCAGGTATTGATGTATCTCAAAATAATAAGAGTTATTTATGACAGACCCACAGCCAATACCATGTTGAATGGGCAAAAACTGGAAGCATTCTCTTTGAAAACTGATGCAAGACAGGGATACCTTCTCTCACCACTCCTTTTCAACATAGTTTTGGAAGTTCTGGCTAGGGCAATCAGGCAAGAGAAAGAAATAAATGGTATTCAGTTAGGAAAAGAGAAAGTCAAATTGTCCCTGTTTGCAGATGACATGATTGTGTATTTAGAAAACCCCATCATCTGAGCCCAAAATCTCTTTAGGCTGATAAGCCACTTCAGCAAAGTCTCAGGATACAAAATCAATGTGTAGAAATCACAAGCATTCCTATACACCAATAACAGACAAACAGAGAGCCAAATCATGAGTGAACTCCAATTCACAATTGCTTCAAAGAGAATAAAATACCTAAGAATCCAACTTACAAGGGATATGAAGGACCTCTTCAAGGAGAACTGCAAACCACAGCTCAATAAATGGAAGAACACTCCATGCTCATGGATAGGAAGAATCAATATTGTGAAAATGGCAATACTGCCCAAGGAAATTTACAGATTCAATGCCATCCCCATCAAACTACTAATGACGTTCTTCACAGAATCGAAAAAAACTACTTTAAAGTTCATATGGAACCAAAAAAGAGCCCTCATTGCCAAGACAATCCCAAGAAAAAAGAACAAAGCTGGATGCATCATGTTATCTGACTTCAAACTACACTACAAGGCTACAGTATCCAAAACAGCATGGTACTGGTACAAAAACAGAGATTAGACCAAAGGAACAGAACAGAGGTCTCAGAAATAATGCCACACATCTACAACCATCTGATCTTTAACAGATCTGACAAAAACAAGAAATGGGGAAAGGATTCCCTATTTAATAAATGGTGCTGGGAAAACTGACTAGCTATATGTAGAAAGTTGAAACTGGATCCCTTCCTTACACCTTAAACAAAAATTAATTCAAGATGGATTAAAGACTTAAATGTAAGACCTAAAACCATACAAACTCTAGAAGAAAACCTAGGCAATACCATTCAGAACATAAGCATGGGCAAGGACTTCATGACTAAAACACCAAAAGCAATGGCAACAAAAGCCAAAATTGACAAATGGGATCTCATTAAACTAAAGAGCTTCTGCACAGCAAAAGAAACTACTGTCAGAGTGAACAGGCAACCTATAGAATGGGAGAAAATTTTCACAATCTACCCATCTGACAAAGGGCTAATACCCAGAATCTACAAAGAACTTAAACAAATTTACAAGGAAAAATCAAACAACGTCATCAAAAAGTGGGCAAAGTATACGAACAGACACTTCTCAAAAAAAGACATTTATGCAGCCAACAGACACATGAAAAAATGTTCATCATCACAGGTCATTAGAGAAATGCAAATCAAAACCACAGTGAGATATCATCTCACACCAGTTACAATGGTGATCATTAAAAATTCAGGAAACAACAGGTGCTGGAGAGGACCTGGAGAGATAGGAATGCTTTTACACTGTTGGCAGGACTGTAAAATAGTTCAACCATTGTGGAAGACAGTGTGGCCATTCCTCAAAGATCTAGAACTAGAAATACCATTGAACCCAGCCATCCCATTACTGGGTATATACCCAAAGGATTATATATCATGCTGCTATAAAGACACATGCACACATATGTTTATTGTGGTACTATTCACAATAGCAAAGACTTGAAACCAACCCAAATATCCATCAATCATAAACTGGATTAAGAAAACATGGCACATACACACCATGGAATACTATGCAGCCATAAAAAAGGATGAGTTCATGTCCTTTGTAGGGACATGGATGAAGCTGGAAGCCATCATTCTGAGCAAACTATCACAAGGACAGAAAACCAAGCACCACATGTTCTCACTCATAGATGGGAATTGAACAATGAGAACACCTGGACACTCAGTGGGGAACATCACACACCAGGGCCTGTTGTGGGATGAGGGGGGGGAGGGATTGCATTAGTAGATATAACTAATGTAAGTGACGAGTTAACAGGTGCAGCACAGCAACATGGCACATGTATACATATGTAACAAACCTGCACGTTGTGCACATGTACCCTACAACTTAAAGTATAAAAAAAAAGAGACAAAGAAGTCCATGTGTAATGATAAAGAGATCAATCCAAAAAGAAGAGCTAATTATCCTAAATATATATGCACCCAATACAGGAGCACCCAGATTCATAAAGCAAGTCCTTAGAGACGTACAAAGAGATTTAGACTTCCACACAACAATGGGAGATTTTAACACCCCACTGTAAATATTAGATAGATCAATGAGACAGAAGGCTAACAAGGATATCTAGGACTTGAACTCAGCTCTGCATCAAGCAGACCTAATAGACATCTACAGAAATCTCCACCCCAAATCAACAGAATACACATTCTTCTCAGCACTACATTGCACTTATTCTAAAATTGACCACATAATTGGATGTAAAGCAGTCCTCATCAAATGTAAAGGAACAGAAATCACAACAAACTGTCTCTAAGACCACAGTGCAATCAAACTAGAAGTAAAGATTAAGAAACTCACTCAAAACCACACAACTACACGGAAACTGAACAACCTTCTCCTGAATGACTACTGTGTACAGAACGAAATGAAGGCAGAAATAAAGATGCTCTTTGAAACCAATGAGAACAAAGACACGACATGACAGAATCTCTGGGACATATTTAAAGCAGTGTGTAGAGGGAAATTTATAACACCAAATGCCCACAAGGTGGGAAATATCTAAAATTGACACCCTAACATCACAATTGAAAGAATTAGAGAAGCAAGAGCAAATACATTCAGAAGCTAGCAGAAGGCAAGAAATAACTAAGATCAGAGCAAAACTGAAGGGGACAGAGACACAAAAACCCTTCAAAAAAAATCAATGAATCCAGGTGTTGGTTGTTTGAAAAGATCAACAAAAGTGATAGACCACTAGCAAGACTAATGAAGAAGAAAAGAGAGAAGAATCAAATAGATGCAATAAAAAAAAGATAAACAGGTTATCACCACCAGACCCACATAAATACAAACTGCCATTGGAGAATATTATAAACACCTTTACACAAACACACTAGAAAATATAGAAGAAATGGATAAATTCCTGGACACATACACCCTCCCAAGACTAAACCAGGAAGAAGTTGGACCTCTGAATAGACAAAGAACAGGCTCTGAAATTGAGGCAATAATTAATAATCTACCAATCAAAAATAAAGTACAGGACAAGATGGATTCACAGCCAAATTCTACCAGAGGTGCAAAGAGGAGCTGGTATCATTCCTTCTGAAACTATTCCAATCAATAGAAAAAGAGGGAATCCTTCCTAATTCATTTTATGAGACCAGCATCATCCTGATACTGAAGACTGGCAGAGATACAACAACAACAAAAAAGAGAATTTTAGACCAATATCCCTGATGAACATCAATGAGAAAATCCTCAATAAAATACTGGCAGACCGAATCCAGCAGCACATCAAAAAGCTTATACACCACCACCAAGTAGGCTGGCTCCCTGGGATGCAAGGCAGGTTCAACATATGCAAATCAATAACCGTAATCCATCACATAAATAGAACCAATGACAAAAACCACATGATTATCTCAATAGATGCAGAAAAGGCCTTTGACAAAATTCAACAGCCCTTCATGCTAAAAACTCTCAATAAACTAGGTATTGATGGAATGTATCTCAAAATAATAAGTGCTGTTTATGACAAACCCACAGCCAATATCATACTGAATGGGCAAACCTGGACGTATTCCCTTTGAAAACTGGCACAAGACCAGAACACCCTCTCTCACCACTCCTATACAATATAGGTTGGAAGTTCTGGCTAGGGCAATCAGGCAAGAGAAAGAAACAAAGGGTATTCAATTAGGAAAGAGGAAACTGTCCCTGTTTGCAGATGACGTGATTGTATATTTAGAAAACCCCATCGTCTTAAATCTTAAAATCTTCTTAAGCTGATAAGCCATTTCAGCAAAGTCTCAGTATATAAATCAATGTGCGAAAATCACAAGCATTCCTATACACCAATAACAAACAGCCAAATCATGAGTGAACTCCCATTCACATTCACTAAAAAGAGAATAAAATACCTAGGAATCCAACTTGCAAAGGATGTAAAGGACATCTTCAAGGAGAACTACAAACCACTGCTCAACAAAATGAAAGAGGACACAAACAAATGGAAGAATATTCCATGCTCATGGACAGGAACAATCAATATCATGAAAAGGGCCATACTGCCCAAGGTAATTTATAGATTCAATGCCTTTCCCATCAAGCTACCAATGACTTTCTTCACAGAATTGGAAAAAACTACTTTAAAATTCATATGGAACCAAAAATGAGCCTACATTGCCAAGACAATCCTAAGCCAAAAGAACAAAGCTGGCGGCATCATGCTACCTGTCTTCAAACCATACTCCAAGGTATAGTACACCGGTCTCACTAGTTGTACTTGTTACACATCACATGTGGATTACTGAAACTAACTCACCAAGTTTCTTGTTCAGAAGCTCTGTTACAAATTACAAAATGATTTTACTTAGGTCGCAATCTTTAGTGCTATTCACTGTTATGCTGTTCTCTGATTTCAGGCACACGGGGGAACTGATTTTTGTAGGTCCTTTGTAGCTGGGTGGGGCATGTGACTAACTCTTGCCATTGAATTGTAGTAGAAATAATGTTTGTGGCTTCTTGGATAAGACATTTCATTGTTCTTTTTTGCTTTGTTTTGTTTGTTTTTGGAAGAGTGACAGGCAACATTTGAGATGGCAGCTCTTCTGCCATCCTGATTCTTTGAGTGACTTCCACAAGCAGAGCTTCCTTCCTTCCCTGCTAACATTTTATGATGATCATGAAGTATAAAGGATAAATAAATATGTAAAGATTTTTAAAAAATTGTTAGCCAGATCTATCCTATCTTGATTGATATGTGATGATTTATTTCACATTTGAGAACACCAGATAGAATGTTTACCAATCCAAAAGTAATAATTTCTATACTAGAAGAATTACAATAAATTGAGTTTAAATACATAATCATTGTATATACATGAAACAAGACTAAAGAGTTCCAAATCTATCTCCAGAACGGTAAGTGAAACCAGATGAGAGAAAAATTAAGATAAAAGAGTGTTTTGAAAATATCAAATTGTCACATGTCAAATGCTGAGGAGTTACATAAAATAAGGACTGAAGGTGTATGTTGGATTTAGTTAAATGTCGACAATTTTGTGCTGGCAAGGAGTGTGGATTAGTCAGTGATGAAGATCTACATTCAATCAGTGTAAATCACTCTGAGATATTCTGCTGTGAAGAGAAGAATAGAGATATTGTAGAATCTGGAGGAGATGGGTGGTCCTGGGATAAATACTTTTAATTATGTGAGAAACCAAAGCAAAGTTTTTCAACCCTATATATTAGAATCATCTCAGTTATATATTTTTAAAATTTTCAAAACCTATGGCTAGCCAATTAAACTAGAACCTCTGGGTATAGAGCCAGAGAACTGACATTTTTTAAAAAGTATTTTACATTATTATAATGTAATGTCATATTGTGAGAAATCTTTAAAAATTACATTTAAGTTCAATGGCAAGAATCTGGTAGACTGCATATGTTTCTGAGAGACAGAAAAGATAATCAATAGCAATGAGTCCTAAGAATTCTGAAAGAATATGGCACCAAAGCTCAAGTAGAGACATGAACATTAAATAAAAGAAGGAATTTTTCCCTCAGATTGTAACATCAGGACAGAAGGAGAATGTTTACAGTACATATACTTCTGTTTACCGGAGAGAGAGAGGTGACAGTGTTTGCATCTGATAGAAACTTCTGTCTTTATCAGTGAAGCAGAGGAAAAGTAATATTCTGAGCATAAAGAGATGTAAGGAGGTCAGAGGTTTACAGCAAGCTAACTTACTGGAGAAACATAGTGATCTTTCTGGAAAATATTGAGGTTTCTTATGAGACTAAAAACCAGAAATTGTTAAAAACTTCTCAGATATGTGGGGTTTTTTTTCCCCCTCCAGAAATGTTAATCTACCTGGGCGTAGTCATGGACAAAGCTTTTGACTGGGTTCACTGTGGATATAGATTTGCCATAAAGTTGCAATGGGAAGGAAGTGGTGCAGAGCAATCTGGGCATTTTTAAGATTGTGATTGAAATGAGAGTCTTATTATTTAGAATTAATGCTGGATATAGGAGAAATATAGAGAAGACAATGCATACTTTATATCATATACTAGTGGTTTGATGATGTCTAAGAGCAGGAAAATGGAAACGGCAGAGATTGTAGCTAGAAAATGACATGTTGAAATCAACAATTTTGAACACAAACTCTATTTGACTCATTGACAGAATATAAGGCCAGGTGTCATAGAAATATTGGAGAATAAGTGATATGGTAGGCTTTGAATCCTCACCCAAATCTCAACCCAAATTCCATCATGAATTGTAATCCCAAGGTGTTTAGGCAAGTGATTGGATTATGGTGGTGGTTTCCCTCATGCTGTTCTCATGACAGTGAGTGAGTTGTCATGAGATCTGATGGTTTTATAAGTATCTGGCATTTCCCCTGCTTGCACTCCTTCTCTCTCTTGCCATGTGAGAAGGTCCAAGCTTGCTTCCCCTTCACTGCCATGATTGTAAGTTTCTTGAGGCCTTCCCAGACATGCAGAACTCTGTGTCAATTAAACTTCTTCCCTTTATATATTACTTAGTCTCAGGTAGTATCTTTATAGTAGTGTGGAAATGGACTAATACAGTACATTGATACCAGTAGAGTGGGATACTGCTATAAACGTACCTGAAAATGAGTAAGCAACATTAGAACTAGATAGCAGGCAGAGGTTGGAACAGGTTCGAGGGCTCAGAAGAAGACAGGAAGATGTAGGAAAGTTTGAAACTTCCTAGAGACTTGTTGAATGGTTCTGACCAAAATGCTGATAGTGATATTGACAATGAAGTCCAGGCTGATGTTGTCTCAGAAGGAGATGAGAAACACTGGGAAATGGAGTAAAAGTCTCTCTCCTTGTGCTTTAGCAAAGAGATTGGTGTCATTTGCCCTTCCGCTAGAGATCTGTAGAACTTTGAGAGAGATGTTCTGAAATCAGAACTTAGGTTTACAAGGGAAGCAGACCATAAAAGTTTGGAATATATGCAGTCTGACCATGCAATAGAAAAGGAAAACCCATTTTCTGGGGAGAAAGTTGAGCTGGCTATAAAAATTTGCACAAGTAAGGAGGAGCCAAATGTTAATTGCCAAGACAATGGGGAAATGTCTCCAGGGTATATCACAGACTTTCATGGCAGACCCTCCCATCACAGACCTGGAGGCATAGGAGGGAGAAATGGTTTCCTAGGCCCAGGCTCCCACTCATGCTCTGTGCAGCCCCAGAACTTGGTGATCTGCATTTTAGCCATGGCTAAAAGGTGCCAATGCACAGTTCAGGTTGTTGCTTGAGAGAGTGCAAGCCACAAGCTTTGGTAACTTCCACATGTTGCTGGGCCTGCAGGTACACAGAAGTCAGGAACTGAGGTTTGAAATCCTTTGTCAGAGTTTTGGAGGTTGTATGTAAATGCCTGAATGTTTAGGCAGAAGTCTGCCACACAGGATAGCCCTCATGGAGAGCCTCTGCTAGGGCAGTGCAAAGGGGAAATGTGGGGTTGGAGCCCCTACACAGATTCCTCACTAGAACACTGCCTAGTAGAGCTGTGAAAAGATGGCCACCATCCTCCAGACCCCAGAATGGTAGATCCACTGACAGCTTGCATTGTTTGCCTGGAAAAGCTGCAGTCACTCAACACCAGCTGTGAAAGCAGGCAGGGCAGGGGTCTGTACACTGCAAAGTCACAGGGGCAGAGCTTCCCAAGGCCACAGGAGCCCGCCTTTTGCATCAATGTGAAACATGGAGTCAAAGGAGATTATTTCAGAGCTTTAAGATTTAATGACTACCCCATTGGATTTTGGACTTGCATGGGGCCTGTAGATCCTTTGTTTGGGACAAATTCTTCCATTTGGAATGGAAGCATTTATTCGTTGCCTGTATGCCCATTGTATCTTGGAAGTAACTAACTTGCTTTTGATTTTACAGACTCCTGCGTGGAAGGGACTTGCTTTGTCTCAGATGACACTTTGGACTTGGACATTTGAGTTAATGCTGAAATGAGTTAAGACTTAGAGGGA
This sequence comes from Papio anubis, assembly GCF_008728515.1. Taxonomy (NCBI): domain Eukaryota; kingdom Metazoa; phylum Chordata; class Mammalia; order Primates; family Cercopithecidae; genus Papio; species Papio anubis. Next base: position 102,628,003 of record NC_044978.1, read on the forward strand.
CCATGGGAAACATATGATTGGTTGTGAAATGTAAGGACATGAGATTTGGGAGGGGTCAGGGGTGGAATGATATGTTTAGGCTTTGTGTCCCCACAGAAATCTCATCTTGAATTATAATCCCCAGGTGTTCAGGCAGAGACCTGGTGGGAAGTGATTGGATTATGGGGGTGGTTCCCTCATGCTTTTCTCATAATAGTGAGTGAGTTCTCATGAGATGTGATGGTTTATTAAGTGTCTGTCATTTCCCCTGTCTACACTCCTTCTCTCTCCTGCTACCATATGAGAAGGTCCAAGCTTGCTTCTCCTTCACCTTTGGCCATGGTTGTAAGTTTCCTGAGGCCTCCCAAGTCATGTGGATCTGTGAGTCAATTTAACCTCTTTCCTTTCAAAATTATTCAGTCTCAGGTAGTATCTTTGTTGCAGTGTGAAAACAGAGTAATACAATAAGCTTCTTGGTGATAAAGAGCTATAAAGTCTGATTTGCTAGTATGTTTTGGAATGATACTTTTGATGGAAATTAATATATTAGAATAATAAGGTTTAGGTTGAGAAGTGTAGTCATAGGCTTCATTGATTAATGATTAATAGTTTGGAAATTTGGAGACTGGTACACTAAGGAGAAGGAGTAGTATAGTATATGTGATTAACTCACAGGAGCAGGATTTATAAAACTGGAAGAGCAACTACGTGGAAAAAAACATCGGAGAGTTATGAGGACACCATTTCTACCATCTGATCTTGAAGTACGTAGGGTATAAGAGAGACAGCTGTGGTGGACCATCATAGATTACCCAATTTCAGTTACAATATGGGTGGTAGATATTCTGAGATACGATAGGTTAGTACAGAGTACAGAGAGCTAAGAGGAGTTGGGATGATGTTTGGAGGAGAGAAATCCTGAGAACTCTCCTTTCTTAATGTCAACATGAGGATTTCTACTGATTTGTTATGGGTGATTTAAGTGTCTTCTGCTTTTGGGAAGGAAGATGGGTTTTATCAGACAAGCTCTAAGTGTCTTTTCCAGTGCTTTGAGGTTTCGCATGCTCTATAGTTCACATGAAACCATCAGTGCTTTAAAGTTTCCTAAAGTAATTGTCAAATACAGTAATGATCTGTGAAGTGATAGCTCAAACCCAAAATAGAAAATAATTAGGAGTGCTCAATAGGATACAGTATACTTTCCTGAGAGCTAGAGCTCTGTCTGCATGGCAACACCATACCTTTAACTGTTGTAAGATGCTTTGGTTACTGTTCTTTCATTTATTAGAGCTGAATATAAAAATAGTGAAAATGAATCTCACTGTGAGACAGACTTCTTTCTAGAGTCACATAAACTTCCCAAAGTTCTTCAACACTGATGAAACGCATATGGACCGAATGTTTCTATATCGAGTCAACTAATAATACAATAGTTTAGTACTATTATTCGTACACATTCATTTATAATGTTTAGTACCATTATTACTATTATTATAATGTTTATACTATTATTTATGTTAGTTTATAATAGTTTAATATTATTATTAGTACACATGCCGACTGTTGTCTTTTCCTTTCTGTGATGCTACCTGAGACCTAAAACACAAGTCTTTATTAAAACACGTAAACCTCACTTAATTGAATTGGTATTTTGAACACTGGTTCTTTGAGATCTTGTGGTATTTTCTTGTAAAAGATTCACCACTGATGTAATTTAAACTTTTAAATGTGACTTTTAAAGTATCAATATCTATTTTTATCAGTCACAAAAGCATATCAATAATATGAACATGGTGATGTAATATAAATCATGATTAACAAGTAAAAATGATAACCATTAAAAGGAGTAAAATAGGACTCTAGGAATGCAGAAATAGTAAACGCAAGAAGGACCCACCACCTCTGAGACTGAGAAAGGGACTAAAAATTTTGGAGGACACCATCTCTCCCTACCTCTATCCATCTAGAGCTGAGATTCTGAACTTGTTTGGGTAGGGTGTGGCTACCACAGGAATACACAGCCTACCACAGGCAGAGACTTTGCCAGAAGGAATAGGTGAGGACTATAAGGGTAAATTATTAGGAGACAAACATTTCATAAGCAGGTGAGGACAGGGTAAAGTGGGTTTGTAATAATGATCTAGAGGATGACCAAGAAGCTTGCTGAAGGAGCAGGCATGTTGGAGCTGGTCTCTGAGATTCACTGAGATGAACATGGTGGCCCTCTACAGGTATACCTTCTAGCAGACATGCAGATAACAAAAAAATGACACATCAAAACCAGGGAGAAAGACATTTTACATTTGCTTTAGCCTTACCATGACCCTCCACTGTCCTTACGAAAAGGCCAAGCATTTCATTAGCTGGCAAAGGAAAAATGTTTACAGAGTTCAGTCCTAGAATCATGAGGCCCCATGAAGCATAATTTGGAACTGAGGGGCGATACACTGATAACTGTCCCAGCTTCCACATAGAAAAATTAGAAAATACTTCCTCATTCTGGGGTCTCGGTGGCAGAAGAGCAAACATGACTTCCATGTACATACAACTTACTAATATCATTTTAGGCTTCAACATATTCAGTTCTCAAGGAACAATTACTGAGTAATTAAGCAATATGAAGTAATTAAGTGATTTTAATTAAAATGCCAATTTAGACATTACCCAACAATTATATACCTCAACACATAAAGATTGTTCTTATATAAGACATAAAAAGAGCATTTATAAGTGAGGAACTTTATTTTTTAAGCATTTTAATATGATATTTTAGTTTTGCATGTGGATATAAATACAGGTATGAACTGGAGAAACTCCTGTTTCTAAACATTCCATCTCTGCCCGTCTTCACATACCAACCCCGGATAGTACTTAGAGTCTTCAGTTAATTCTCTTCTTCTTTAGCTTCCTCTTCAGAAATGAAAATTTTCCTAAGAGTGTTATCTTACTTAACAGTTGTCATTTCCCTCTAGAGTCAAATATATCTGCAGTTTTTAAAAAGGCATTACTGTGCAGAAAAGCAAAGTGCATTACCCTTGGGTCTCAAACTTCAGTCTTATCAGAAGCCAGATGTTCATCTGAATCATGGTCTAAAACCCACAAGTATTTCTTAAAATATTCTCAGATTTTTATATCTTGACATGGATTTGAAGGTTATCTTGCCTAATTATTCCAATTATTCATATTTACACTTGAGGGGAGGTCAAAGGCATGTAACTCACGATCAAGTTTACTTATTGAGAATACAATTAGACCCATGTCATCTGAATGTTCAGTCTAATTCGACTTCCTCTTACAACTGCGGAGGTCAAACCAGTTATAAATGAAGACAATGGACAAAAGAAGAAGAGCTTAAAAGGATGTACAGAGATTCATGAAAGCAGAAGTGGGAAAATAGTGATAGACATGTAAGCATTTTCGTTGGGACATAGCCTGATTCTAACTATAATTGCCTCGGCATCAATCCCACTCGACGATTAAAAAAGAAATTTGGCCATCTCATCAGCTGATTTTTGTGGCTGTTGTTGTTTTTATTGGTCCCTCTATATAACAGCCTACGGTTGGCTTGGCTGCCATTGTATTTCTCATTGAATTGACTCTCTAAGCTAACTAAATCATTTGGTCTTTTTGCTATGTTTCCAGAATAACTGGAATCCTGCCTATGGAAGATAAATAGCATTGTTAATCAGCATCTATAAACCATGCTTAACAAATGGCAATACAAAATGCCCAACAAGAAAATTTAGTTGCTTTTTTCCAATTTGCCTTTACTCAGTATAACTCATGTAGAATATCAAAATATTTCCAAGTGGTGTTCAGGCTGTGGGAAAAAGTGAGGTCACTATGTGCAGCATGGTCATAGGGCATATATTGAAGAGAATCTTAGACTGCAAATAGTTTGGAATTGGCATGGGTTTCTGCAAAGTAGAGACCAACCCACTGGGTATTTAGCCTCAAGAATCATACAAAATGATACCAATATATTTAGTGTATTTTTCCATTTCACAATGATCTCTTATTCCTGAGAGTTGCCTCCTTAACCCCCAGGGATTAAGTGCTGTTGTACTATGTGACACTGTCATTCTGGCCACAATTAATCAGACAAGAGATAAGCTGCTGCCTCATGCTGAGCCAATCATAGTGTGTTTCTTGTGAATTCTGGATTGGGACTCACAGACACTATGTGAGGCTCTTTGTCTATAGCTAGAATTATAAATTGTAAATTCAGAAACTGTGGGGTGCCCATCCTCAAGCATGAGAGTGGAGAGAGATGTGGACTATGGCGTTTAAAAACTGACACAGATATTTGAGACAGAGAAAACTATAAGACATAAAATTCATCTTGGATTTTTGTTTCTTGTTCCAAAACCTTGGAAATAACAATTGCCTTTTCCATCCTTTTATTAATTTCTTCACTTTTTGCTAAAGCTAGCTCCAGAATAATTTCTTAAGTCACATTGAATTTTTTTCTTTTAATGTATACCATTTTTCCTTTCATCAGACCATCAACATTTATTTAACACATGTGGCCAAATGCTTTACAAAGAAAGAATAAGTAAGCAAATTAAACCATATGAGAAGGTCAATGAAATTAACAACTCTGGTTTATGCTGGAACTGTCAACAATAGATATCGTGTCTAACTTTTTAAAGCTCGTTTTTAATCCCAATGAATCATTCACACAATTTATTTTTTCCCTTTAATATTTATTGACTGTTTCTATATAAACCAACATCAGCTTCAGAAAAAGCACTTTGACAGATAATTTTTTTGTATGTTTTATTTTTAAATAATTAAAGAAATAAAAAAATTAAGAAATGATTGACAAATGTCTTCTAACATTTAGCTGTTTGATAGCATTTCTTAGAAGATTTTTGTGATACAGGATATTGCAGCAAATTTAAGAAAAACAAGGATAAATAGTTTAAAATAGTTGTTATTTATTTAGCCTCTTATGATCAAGCTATCAAGCAAACGGGAGGTTGCGTTAATAGAATATATAAAAACTGTCAGTACAAATAAAAAAACAAACAAAAATTAGTATTATTAATATTAATATTGATAACAGTAGAATAATTGTGGCAGTTGTTGAAGTACTAGTAGCAGAGTAGCTGACATTTAACAAACACCTATTCTGCACCTGGAACTCTACTACAACTTGTGTGGTTTTTCTCATTAATCTTCATAGCACCTATGATAACAGTTATAATCATTTTACAGATGAGGAAAAAGAAATTTTGCGGCATTAATGGTCATTTAAAAAGGTGTTTCAGATTCAACTGAGTATTTTAATTTTATATTTTGAGAAAATGAATCTTAATATGTGAGAATTATACTTTAAATTTGAAACACAGTCATTATAATTTTCCTTTTAAGACTTTCCCTCCTGTCTTTCATCCTTATTAAAGCAAGTCTTCTCCATATCATTAAGTGTCTAATAAGGAATATGAAAAAGTAATTCTTGTATCTTCCAACCAAAAGATTAAACCCAAAGTATCTTGTCTCAGTGTCAAAGAGCTAAACATTATTGTCGGGGGGACAGAAGCACCTACGTCTTTTGTTGTCCTTTCTTCATTATTTCATAACTTTTTTTTCTTTCTTTCTGCTGTTAATTTTGCCCTCAATGTATGACATCCTCTGATATTTGAAAATGAATGATAGTTTCCTCCAAGTTTATTGTGACTAGGTTGTTAATATTATAAATGTGTATTCTCAGACACTTGAACATTGTTCACAAATTGGATTTTTGAAGTGTTAGCAATTTTCTCTTTGAGGGATTAATCTCTCCTTCAATAGAGATGGGGAGGAGGAGGAGCAACCCAAGTGCAATATTCGACAGACTTTATCACACTCAGTTTTTAAAGCTTGAGACCTCGAGCTATCTCTTGAGCAATTTTTCATCTTTTTATCTCATATTTCCGCTTTGCCAGCTAGATCACACATTTTTAGTGCATCTCCAGAATTTTGTGTATGCATCTTCAATGTATTTTCATTCCTATTTTCATGTCAGTTCATCTTATTTCAAGGATTTAAAGGCAAGAGCCTCAGTGAAAACATTTTACTTCACATATCTTCACCTTGTAAAATCCAGGGGAATAAATGGAACAAAAGGTGTGAGTTTGAAAGCATCTTAATGAAAGACAGGGCTGTCCCTTTATTCTTCAAGGAAAGCTTCACCTTTACCAGACGAGGCAACTCTACTGTGGAAATTTTCATCCTAGGGAAGAAGTCTAAGAGCACATTTTGTTCTTCCTTCACTCGTAGATACCAACTAGAACTTCCAGGAAAATGTTTTGAAAAATCCAGTATATATTTATCCCCCTCTCTGATATAAGGAGATTGCTTCTGGTCGGTAGAAACTTGTGAGGGATGCCAGATCTTGCAAGTAATTGGCAAGGAACTCCATGGTCTCTTTCCATAAACATCTGAGAGTCCTGTTCAAATAGAGTTTTCACTACAATTGTGTTTCTTTGGGGCATTTGCAAACTAATTACTGTTCAATTTTGTTGCCACATGATGAAGACTAGCTCAATGAAATTCTCAGAAATAGGGAGTCGAAGTATTGCAGACTACAAGGACAGAGAAACTATGACAGGTGCAGATTTCACAGCAGTAATATTGCAATTACTGGACAATATTGTATGTACTATTATTTCATTAAATAAATACAAAAATTTAAAGATTCTTCTAAGGAGATGAAGAAAAGGAAAGAATCAGCAATAACAAGATAATGTGCACACACACTCATGAAAGAGAAAAACAGAATTGCAGCAAATCAATCCCTTGTTTTGAGAAAATGTTTTCTCTGTTATAAAACAAATTTTGATTATTAGATGACTAACAAAGTTTTTAGCAGAATCAAATAAAAGCATAATATTCTTTGTTCATATTTTAAGATAATAAATTAAATGTATATATTAAATAAGTGCATTTGGAAAAATATTTCCCAAATAAAATCGTATTTAAGCAGGTTTAAAACCTGTTTAACAATTATAGTTTTAATAATTATGGTGAACTTTGTGATTAGACAAATTAAAGTTTTGATATGCAAATTTTACCTCTTAATAAAACCCAATACATACATTATTTGGGGATTACATAACTTTGGTCTTAGTGAGAGGTGACAACGTGCAAGCAGCCCTTGCTCTTGGAGCCTCCTTGGCCTCAGCATCCACTCTGGCAGGCTTGAGTAGCCTTTCAGCCCACCACTGCACTGTGGGAGCCCCTCTCTGGGCTGGCCAAGGCCAGAGTCACCTCCCTCTGCTTGAGAGCTGGTGTGGAGGGAGAGGCGTGGGCAGGAACCGGGCTGTGCTGCGGTGCTCACAGGCCAGCCCGAGTTCCAGTGTGCACCGGTGTGGGCTCCGCGAGTCCCACACTAGAAGCTGTGGCAGTGGCCCAGGGCAGTGAAGGGTTTAGCACCCAGGCCAGCAGCTGCGGAGGTTGTTCCAGGTCCCCCAGCACTGCCAGTGCTGTGCTCAAATTCTCACCAGGCCTCAGCTGCTTCCCCATGGGTCAGGGCTCAGGACCTGCAGCCCATCATGCCCAAGTCCCCCACTCTGCGGGTGAGCTTCTGTGTGGCCCAAGCCTCCCTGATGGGGTGCCACCCCCTGCTCCATGAGGCCTGGTCCTATCAACCTTCCAAGGGCTGAGGAGTACAGGTGGATGACACAGGACTGGCAGATAATTGGGCCTGCATCCCCAGTGCAGGATCCACTAGGTGAGGCCAGCTGGGCTCCTGAGTCTGGTGGGGACTTGAGGAAATTTTATGTCTAGCTAAGGGATCCTAAACACACCAATCAGCACTCTGCATCTAGCTCAGGGTTTGTAAACACACCAGTCAGTACTCTGTGTCTAGCTCAAGGTTTGTAAATACATCAATTGGTACTCTGTATCTAGCTAACTTAGTGAGGACTTGGAGAACTTTTCTGTCTAGCACTCTATGTCTAGCTCAACAATTGTAAACACACCAATCAGCACTCTGTGTCTAGCTCAGGGTTTGTAAATACACCAATCAGTACTCTGTGTCTAGCTCAAGGCTTGTAAATACACCAGTTGGTACTCTGTATCTAGCTAACCTAGTGGGGACTTGGAGAACATTTATGTCTAGCTAGCCAATTGTAAATGCACCAATCAGCACCCTGTCAAAATGGTCCAATTAGTTCTCTGTTAAACGGACCAATCAGCTCTCTAAAAAACACCAATCAGCAGGATGTGGGTGAGGGTCAGATAAGGGAATAAAAGCAGGCAGTCAGAGCCAGCCAGGGGCAACCCACTGGGGTCCCCTTCCACACTGTGGAAGCTTTGTTCTTTTGCTCTTTGCAATAAATCTTGCTGTTGCTCACTCTTTTGGTCCATGCCACCTTCAAGAGCTGTAACACTCACCATGAAGGTCTACAACTTCACTCCTAAAGCCAGTCAGACCACAAACCCACTGGAAAGAAGGAACAACTCCAGAGGCGCTGCCTTTAAGAGCTGTAACACTCACTGGGAAGGTCTGCAGCTTCACTCCTGACAGTGAGACCATGAACCCACCAGAAGGAAGAAGCTCCAGACACATCTGAATGTCTGAAGGAACAAACTCTGTACACACCACCTTTAAACTGTAACACTCACGGCGAGGGTCCACAGCTTCATTCTTGAAGTCAGTGAGACCAAGATCCCACCAATTCTGGACACATTAGAACATTTGTCATCAAAATGATAACATCTGTATTTCAGAAAACTGCTAACTAAAAAAAATAAAAAAACATCTGTAGTCACTGCTGAGTACATTTTGATTTACTTAATTTCAGTCATGTACATACATCTGCTTACAAACCCATATAAAACTATGTAATAAAAATTGCAACTATAGTTTTATATTTGTATTTGCTATGTACATCATTTCAATTAGCATTACATTTATAAGCATTTCTTCAAGTCATTAAAATGTATTTTAAAACATAATGTTGAAATAATTTTATTTTATAGATGCAGCAGAACTAATTTAATAATTATTGTAACATTCCTTACATGGGTTCTTTCATTTTGTTACATTTGTAAATAAACTGCAATCAACTGTCAAACATATATAATTTTTTGGCAGTTACTCCTTTAAAATAGGTTTCTTGATGTAGAATTGGAAGGATAATATGTGTTCATTTTAATTTGTGCAAATTTCTGGAGTATAAGTGCAATTCTGTTACATACATAGATTGAGTAGTGGTCAAGTCAAGGTATCCATCACCCAAATTACATACATAATATATATAATACCCATGCATTCATTTTTAAAACATTAGTTATACATTTAAATATTTTGCAGAAAGTTTATAAAAATCTAAATTTAAATTAGAAGTGTATTTTAATATTCAGTATGATTTTTTAAATCAGCAAATATTCATTTTTATACAAATAATATATTTATATTTTCCGTAAAGTTCAACAAATCTTTTGTGAATCCATATATGGTATAAAATATATTTGAAATAGATAACTTTAATTCAGTCTGTTTTCTGCATTCCTTGAATTTGTTCAATATTTCTTCATGTTCTTGCTCATTCTTTTCTCCAATATTAACATTTTTGTTGTTATCACACACATTTTTGGATGAGAGTAATTGTAAGCTTTTCGTTTTTTTCAACACTAACCCACAAAACACATACAAATACATACATGCACACACAAACTCAGATATTCTGTCTTTGACTTAGTAACAATTTGTGGTTCTGTTGCCTTAAGCTACAGCTGTTTTTATCAAGGACCTACTGGTTATCAGCCTTTGCCTAATAACAGTTCTTTGTCTAACTGTATCTCACTCACGTTCTGTTTTATGAGTATACCACATCACAAAAACTGGAGGTGCCTCATGCAAGTCCTCTTTTTGTAACGTAATACAATCTTTTGAGAAATTTTTTTAAATAGATGCTCTTATTGCAGCAGCCTCCAACCTTTTTGGCACCAGGGACTGGTTTTGTGGAAGACAGTTTTTCCATGAACTGGGGGACTGGGGTGGTCTCGGGATGATTCAAGTGCATTATATTTATTGTGAACTTTATTTATATTATGACTACATTGTAATATATAATGAAATAATTACACAACTCACCATAACGTAGATTCAGTGGGATCATTGAGCTTGTTTCCTGGCAACTAGATGGTCCCATCACCGGGTAATGGGAGACAGAGACAGATCAACAATGTATTAGTTCCTTCTCACACTGCTACAAAGAATTGCCACAGACTGGGTAATTTACAAAGGAAAGAGGTGCAATTGACTCACAGTTCCGCATGGCTGGGGAGGCCTCAGGAAACTTACAATCATGGCAGATGGGGAAACAAACACGTCCTGCTTCATGTGATGGCAGGAAGGGGAAGTGCCGAGCAAAGTGAGAAAAGCCCCTTATAAAACCATCAGATCTAATGAGAACTCACTCTAGAGCATTAGAACAGCAGCATGGGGGTAACGGCCTCCCTGATTCAATTACGTCTCATCAGGTCCCTCCCAATGTGTGGAATATGGGAACTCCAATTCAAGATGAGATTTGTGTGGTGACACAGCCAAACCACATCAATCAGGCATTAGATTCTCCTAAGAAGTGTGCAATCTGGGTCCCTTGTATGTGCAGTTCACAATAGGATTTGCACCCCTATGAGAATCTAATACTGAAGCTAATCTGACAGGAGGTGGAGCTCAGGCAGTAATGTGAGCAATGGGGAGAGGCTGTTAATACAGATGAAGCTTCACCTGTTTACTGCCACTCACTTCCTGCTGTGTGGCCTGGTTCCTGCAGGTCATGGAGGGGTATCTGGACCCCTGTCTGAAAGGATATAGAAACTGAGTGGACACTGCTAGATTCATTTTCTTCTTCTCACATTTGTAAAGCATAGTTTGCATATTTAACAGCAAATAAGTTGCTAACTAAGAATTGGTTCAAAAATTAACCTGATGAACTTGGAAAACATGGGACTCTGATTAGGCAAAATGTTACTTTAATTTGGTTGGTGTCTGTTACCACAAACAAAGATATTGATATGAACCCAAGAATATGTATGTATATGTAATTTCTATATTTTCCTATAACAATTATATTTCATTTATTTTTAAGTGACAAATGCGTTTGGTATTTGTATACTTGTTATGTGCTGGAAATTCTTCTAACAGAAGTCTTACAAATATTGATTCCTTTAATTCTTATACCTGCAGGTAAATACTGTTGGCATACCTCAATTTGAAACTGAGGTGTGAAAAGGTTAAATAAATTGCCCAAAGTTAACATAGTTTTTAAGTAATGTAACAGGATTACAAGACAAGCAATTGGTTGCAGAGTCTGATCTTTACTGTGTGATGCTACTTCTCAATAAGAATGGAGGCTGTACAAATCTGAACATATAAAACTATACCTTAAATAACAGGTTCGCTAATAACCCTCAGGATGTATGTAAATCCTACGTGTGTGTGTGTGTGTGTGTGTGTGTGTGTGTGAAGAGAGAGAGAGAGAACAATTCTATCTTTTATTAATTTACAATCAGTATGACTCCCAAAAGTTTAAAATGTTTGGTTCTAGTTTATTTTCGGGTGGCCATGGAATGTGTATGCCTGCACCTGTGTGCTTTGTGTGCCTATTTATTTAAAAAATAAGAGATAAATTCTATTTGCTAATTTGAGAAATGTTGTGAGGGAAGGAAGGATTAAGACAAAATTCTGGGTTTGAAAGAAGCAGGAAAGAGAAGTCAATCTTCAGAAAGTGAAACTGGTCCTGTTTCAGAAGTATCCTTATTTGGAAGTTTCTAAAAACAAAATTTGTTTATGCATTATTCATGCACTTGTATGCACATATATGCACCCACAGATTCACATTATACTGAAAGAGAACTAGGGAGGACCTTAAGCCTTGTGAAACAAAACATGCTTATTTATACAGTGTTATTCCACTTCTGACAGATCACGTTTCAGAATACTTGATGCTGAGTTTCTATAGCTGGCTCAAACCTGCTGTTAAATTAAGATATAAATGATGAATTTGAATTCTACCACTGCCGTTTATCTAGAGGCAGTCTTTCTTAAGATCCAAAACTCTTGTTCTCCCAAAACAGAACAATTATTTCCAGTTACTATTTTAATGACCCAAGGAAGCTAAAGATGGGAAAGCAAACACTATAATGGCAAAATTTATGTTTGTGAGGTCATGGTTACTACTGTAGTCAAGGGAAACTGCTAATAACTTTTGATTTTCATCCCCACAGTCTGCTAAAAGAGATATTGAAAAAATAAGATTGGGGAAGTTTAATTTCAGCTTCTTTCTTCAAATAGTATTTAACTAACAAATATTGCATACATGGTGATTTAAAAATAATTACACTAATTATGATTAATGTAAATAATACATTTTAATATTTCATATTTTATAATGCTTTTCAGCATATAGGGTTCTTTTTTAATAGTCTTTTAAGAAAGGCACGGAGGATATTTATTTTTTATTTTGTTAAAAGGTAATCAAATGATACATAGAGTTTAGTCATTTGTATAAGAACACATAGTGATAAAAGTAGTCCAATTTGAAGTCACCTGTGTGGTATAGGGCAGTGCTTTTGAAAACTGTAGTATATGTAAGAATCACCTAGATAGCAAGCTAAAACAGATTCCTGAGTCTCACCCCTACAGACTGTGATTTAGTAGATCAGAAATAGGACCAATATAGGCATTTTCAAAACTCCTCAGTGATGATCATGCTGCTGCTCCACAGATCACACTTTGAGCAGCTGTTTCACGCAGATCTGAAATCTAATCCTAGTTGAACTAATTTTAATTGTCTTTTTCTGTAAGTTATTTAAGTTTCTTAAGCCACATTTTCCTCACTTTTACATTAAGGAAAATCATACTGACTTTTGTTGTGAGAACTAAATGAAAAAAAAATATATGTTTAAAATGTCTAGTCTGTCATAAGAACTCATAGTAAGTGCCCCAACTCCACTCTGCTCTCTGTGGAGCCATCCTGTGGAGCTTTATTGATCCCTCCAGTTCTTTTTCCTCAAGATTGCCCCTCTATTCCCATTCTGATGGAATGGAGCAAACTTTAATGCTTCATTCTGACATCTTCCTGAGAAGGTATTGAACTGAAAATTCAGCATTTGAGAGAATTATTCTGAAAGTGAGAATTTCAGAAAATTCAAGGCTGAAGTTGGGCTTTTCACTATTTGTGGAAACAAATATAGTTTAGTGAATATATTGATATATGAGTATAAAATAATTTTCAGAAATGTATTTACGTTAATTGACATAGTGGACTAAACCAAAGCACTTTAATAGGAAGTTATTTGAATTCTACACATTTTATTTGGTTTATTGTATTGTAACTCTGAGCTTAGATTTTCAAATCATCGCTAAACAAAACTTTAATAAAATAAATTTCCATTGATTCAGCTTCAAAAAGTCATCAAACCACTTTCATATAGCATTTAAAAATAAATGTTTTTCAAATATAGATTTTAAATTTTGGTGTTACCACATATTTTGAATACATTTTATTGAGATGTCTATAAGAAAATGTGTGGTAATGTAGAACCAAATATTCAAATTAATGCATATTAATTATATCTCCAAAAAAATGAGGTTAGAGATGAGTTCTTACACTTCTTTTAGTTTGGTAAAAAACAGAGAACATTATTTTTAAAATAGTGTTACTTAAATTAACAATTTCTATAGCTTTCATTCCAGAAAGAAAAAGAAGGATGGTACAATACAATGAAAGCGTTTTGGATTCCACATGATTTAAACTCAAATAATACTTTTCAACATTTTCTCAGACATAGAACACATAAACACATCATTTCAACCAGTACTTAATGTGGATCATATTCTAGTAAAGCCTTATTGATCTATGTTGATGAATGTATTAGAGGATAAAGGAATGTGGAAAATACTTGGATACCTTTTTCAATTCTATCACTGGAGAAGCACCTTCCTGAATTAACTCTCCTCTCTCTACTTTGCTCTTATCTCATCATAGGTTTTAGACTTCACAGGTTTTACGTAGTATCTAACTTACAATTTATCATTTTATTTTTTATCTCTGAATGCTTCTTATACAGCCTGGATGATGTTGAAAACTAACTATCCAATGTTTTAATTTCCCTGACTTGCCCTTGGGAAGCTCCTGAAATTTGTTCTCATATTAGTTCCATTTAGCACAGCCCTGTGTTTCCAGGACAAGAAATATATTTTTATTATATCCAGGACAAGAAATATCTTTATATTATATCCTGCTCATGAAGACAGGTGCTGGATATTCTGAATTTAAGAGTGTGAATACTTCTTAAGGGTAATGGAAAAAATTGAAAATTTGCATAACTAATGTTTTTGAAACTTCATGAAATATCTCTTATTGAAATGAAAAGTGTCTAGAAATTCTCTGAAATCACCTCAATGAAATACATAATTATGATATTGATTACTAGTTAGACAAATGAAATAAAAAAATAAAAATGCAAACAAACGTCATTCACATATGATACTCAACCTAGGTATCATCCAGTCCTTTCAGACCTGGGAGATCTTGATAGAACCATTGTAAAATTCTGATTTCAGATCCTGGGAATCTGATTCCAGATCCCGGGGAAGTTCCATTCCTGATTTTTTGTTCATTATCAGGTGACTTAATGTTTTTACAGCCTCTATTGTTTCCTGAAATTCTATGCTCATGCGACTTGTCTTTTTGCATTGCAATCTCTTGAACATGAAATTCACCACATGCTATACTACAAAATTATTGCAATTAAACAAAATATTTGTGATGCTTTTGGAATTCATGGAAAGGTTGGAGTTCATGAGAAGTAACATTTCATGCAATTTAAGTCAGGTAGAATCAGTTTTGAATGCTTGTGACTAAAATAACCACAGATAATTTTTTAAAGCTACATATTAAAACCAATTGCAAATTTATGTATTTCTAAGAAGATACAATACAAAATTTTAAAGTTTGCATATGTCAAGTTCCAGTTATGTGGAATAAACAAATATTGTTTTTCATTCTTAGGTAGAAATCCCTAAAAAGGGAGAAATTACAAACAGTTTTTCCTAAAAATGGAAAGGACATAATATTTAATGATATTATAATGACTTTGCATTGAAATCGGTCAAGTTGACTAAGCTGAGATTATTTTCCAGGCTTTCAGGCTACAGTGGGACACAAGAGAAATTATTGTGTGAGTTTTGGAGGGCAGAAGTGATACTCATACTACAAAGGTTAAAGGCACAAAGTTTCAACTGGCCCTCATGGGTTCCAGGACATTCTTGTGGGTTCTAGTATGGTATTTCTTTCCCCTACCTTAATCGTTCTTTCTTTCCAAACTGCCTGATTGTAGACTTCAGTTCCACATCATACTCAGAGTCAGTGGCTTTACAGATACTTCTTTACTAACTCCCAATATCAGATGCAGAAAAACATCATAACAGGTCTCTTAATATATTTGTATGTACTCAAACATGCTTAAGTTTAAGGCATTAATGTTAATGTTTGCAGCAGTAAAGGGGTTACTGGTAGTCCATGGCATGCATGACCAATAGTTAATCCAACTATCACTGGTAAATACCTGTAATTAATTGCCTATAATAAGGCAATGGGTGATATATTCTGATATGGTTTGACTGTGTCTCGACCCAAATCTCATCTTGAATTGTAGTTCCCATAATTCCCACATTTCATGGGAGGAACCCAGTAGGAGATAATTGAATCCTAGGGGTGGGTTTTTCCCATGATGGTCTCCTGATAGTGAATAAGTCTCATGAGATATGTTGGTTTTATAAAGGGGAGTTTTCCTGCACACCCTCCTTGTGCCTGCAACCATGTAGGATGTGACTTTGCTCCTCCTTCACCTTCCACCACAATTCTGAGGCTTCATTTATTTGGAACTGTCAGTCAATTAAACTTCTTTCCTTTATAAATTACCTAGTCTTTGGAATATCTTTATTAGCATCATGAGAATGGATTAATACAGTAAATTGGTACCAGTAGAGTGTAGCATTGCTGTAAAGACACCTGAAAATGTGGAAGTGACTTTAGAACTGGGTAACAGGCAGAGGTTGGAAGAGTGTGGAAACCTCAGAAGAAGATAGGAAAATGTGGAAAAGTTTGGAACTTTCTAGAGACTTGGAGGGCTCAGAAAACAGAAAAATATTGGAGAGTTTGGAACTTCCTAGAGACTTGTTGAATAGCTTTACTCAAAATGCTGATAGTGATATGGACAATAAGGTCCAGGTTGAGTTGGTCTCAGATGGTGTATTAGTACATTTTCACACTACTGATAAAGACACACTTGAAACTGAGAATAAAAAGAGGTTCAATTGGACTTACACTTCCACATGGCTGGGGAGGCTTCAGAGTCATGGCAGGAGGTGAAAGGCATATCTTACATGGTCATTACAAGAGAAAATGAGGAAGAAGCAAAAGTGGAAACCCCTGATAAACCACATCAGATTTCATGGTACTTATTCACTACCACGAGAATAGCATGGGAAAGACTGACCCCCATGATTCAATTATCTCCCCCTGGATCCCTTCACAACACATGGGAATAGTGAGAGTTACAATTCAAGTTGAGATTTGGGTGGGGACACAGTCAAACCATATCACATGGAGATAAGGAACTTGTTGGGAACTGGAGTAAAGGTCACTCTTGCTATGCAGAACTGGCAGAACATTGCCCCTCCCATAGAGATCTGTGCAACTTTGAACATCACAGGCCTGAAGGCCTAGGAGGAAAAATGGTTTTATGGGCTGGGTCCAGAGTCCCCCTACTCTATGCAGCATCAGAACATGGTGTCCTGCAACCCAGTTGTTTCAGCTCCAGTTGTGACTAAAAGGGGCCAACATGCATCTTGGGCTGTTGCTTCATATGGTGAAAGTTCCAGCCTTGGTGGCTTACACATAATGTTAGAACTGTGGGTACACAGAAGTTAAGAACTGAGGTCTGGGAATCACTGCCTAGATTTCAGAGGATGTATGAAAATGCCTGGATATCCAGGCACAAGTTTGCTGCAAGGTGGGGCCATGATGGAGAACATCTGATAAGGCAGTATGGAAGAGAAATGTGTGATTGGAGCCCCCACACAGAGTCCCCACTGAGGCACTTCCTAGTGGAGCTGTGAGAAGAAGGTCATCATCCTCCAAAGCCCAGAATTGTAGATCCATCAACACATTGCATCATGTGCCTGGAAAAGCCACAGACATTCAATGCCAGACTGTGAAAGCAGCCAGGAGGAGAGTTGTACTCTGCAAAACCACAGGGGCAGAGCTGCCCAAGGCTGTGGAAGCCTACCTCTTGCATCAGTGTAATCTGGATATGAGTCTCGGAGTCAAAGGAGATCATCTTGGAACCTTAAAGTTTAATGACTGCCCTATTGGATTTTGGACTTGCATGGGACCTGTAGCCCCTTTGTTTTGCAAATTTCTCTCAGTTGGAGTGGATATATTTACTCAATGTCTTTACCTCCATTGTATCTGGGAAATAATTAACTTGATTTCGATTTTAGAGGCTCATGGGCAGAAGGGACTTGCCTTCTCTCAGATGAGACTTTGGACCGTAGACTTTTGGGTTAATGATGAAATGAGTTAAGACTTTGGGGGACTGTTGGGAATTCATGATTGGTTTTGAAATGTAAAGTCATCAGATTTGGCAGGGGTCAGGGTGAAATGATATGATTTGTCTGTGTCCCCACCTAAATTTCATCTTGAATTGTAGCTCCCATAATTGCCATGTGTCATGGGAGGGACATAGTGGGAGGTAATTGAACCATAGGGGTGGTTTTTTCCATGCTATTCTTCTGAGAGTGAATAAGTATCACAAGATCTGATGGTTTTATAAAGCAGAGTTCTCCTGCACATGCTCTTTTTGCCTGCCAGCACAGAAGGCATGACTTTGTTCCTCCTCACCTTACACTATAATTGTGAAGCCTCCCTGCCATATGGAACTGCAAGTAAATTAAACCTCTTTCCTTTACAAATTACCCAATAATTTACCCAATTATAAATTACCCAATATTGGGTATGTCTTTATTAGCAGCATGAGAAAGGACTAACACATATTCTCTACCACAGAACACGTAAGTAGAAAGTAAGAGTGATGTAAAGTTATCACAGGATCCAGCTGGAAACCTCTGTGGCTGGTGGGACCTTTTATCTGAGCACTGCTCATGCCCAGTGGGCTTGTTCCATTTACTCTGCCCATCAGGTTGTGCTCAGCTCGTGCTACTGGCCTGGATCTCACACCTGTCAATTGCAAGCCAGGCATGGAGAGGCAAAGTGTGTATGAGCGAGTGAGCATGGGGTCCACACACAGTCAGGCACACTGGTTCTTGCAATGAAGCAGGCAGCTCCAGATGCTGGTACAGGTGCTAGCTCTGTGCAAGGCTGCAGTTGGACGAGATGTACTGCATGTGGCTTCCGCTACAGATACTTGCATCTGGATGAGGGGAGTGCGGTGGCATCCGGCAGCTTGGAGACAACAGGAACTGCAGAACCGCAAAGAGACTGTCACAGCCCTGGCTCAGGGAGCCCTTAGATCTGGGCTCTCTCCTTCTCATTGCTCACACCTGCAATGTGGTGAGCAGTGTAGGGGAGATAGTGGCATGTTTTAATCCTGTCTGTGTTAAAGCTCTTTTAGTCCTGCCACTTAGTGGATCCTGAGTTCTTGTCCCACATCCAGAAAGAATGAGGTATACAGACAACTGGAGGGTGAACAAGGCAGAGAGGAGCTTCATTGAGCAGCATAACAGTTCTCAGGAGACCTGAAGTGGCTAGCTCCCTTCCACAGGGAAGTTGTCCTGACATCTGTGCAGCCGCCATTGGAAAGGAGACCTGGAGTTGGTAGCTCCAATCCCCAGGCAGGCTGTCCCATCATCCACCCAGAGTCTGACTGAGTCTGGGGTTTTTATGCATTTCAGAAGAAAGAACGTACAAGCTGATTGATTGTTGGGTGGCCATGGGTAGGCCCAGAAAATACACCATACGTTCTAGTCTGTGGAACTAGAAGTCCAGTCCCCAGGCCTCAGGCCATCACTGGCTTGAAGGTAGGGCTTCATGGGGACGCACCCCTTTCTGCTCAGGAGCCTGTCTGCCTCCTGCTTCCATCAACCTGCAGCCCACGGTGGCCCACAGTGCCCAGGCTGTTCATGTCAAGTGGTGTCTGCAGGCCCACACCAAACTGCTCTTAGCCTCACCTCAGTCTCCCTCCCATGCTCGTTGGTGCCCAAAGTCTGAAGGGGGTTGAGGTGGCAGGGGGCTGGTGTGTTAACACAGCTCCGAGTGTGTGCACAACCAGCAAAGTCATGACAGTGCCTGGGCTTGGCCTCAACTTTGCTCCAAAATCAGAGCAGGTATCAAGAGTGGGGAGAGGCCAGGCAGTGGGAGTAGGTACTTCTGAGCCTGCAGGGGCAGGGACCTTCCCATGTCCCCAAGGGCACAGAGATTCCCGGGTCCACAGCCACAGCTGGGCAGCTGCAGTTGTGCCTGGGAGGACAGGGTTCCTGCCCCTCCAACTCAGAAGCCGTCAAGGCTCCCACCAGCTCTGTGAGTGCACAGCCCTGACTGTACCTCCCCTATTGTAGCTGGCACCATGACAGTGGCCACTCCAGACAGACTACTGCTGCCATCAAAGTTAATTGGTTGTTTCTGCCCTGGAGAATTTAGGGAAATAAAATGTTAAAACCAGGGCTTTCAGATTTCAACTCAAGGAGCCTGAAAGCATCTATAAGTGCCCTGAAGCTAAGTTTTATCTCCTGTGTGAGTAGAGGTGATATTTCTGAGAAGAAAATTCAACGTCTAGTCCTGCAGATTAAAATAATACTGCAAATTAAATTCACAATTTTTAATAAAGCTAGAGAAATGATTAGAAAGAAATCCAAAAGTAAAATTTGGGATGGGGACATCTGAACAGATTCCAATGAAGCT
Organism: Papio anubis; assembly: GCF_008728515.1. Classification (NCBI taxonomy): domain Eukaryota; kingdom Metazoa; phylum Chordata; class Mammalia; order Primates; family Cercopithecidae; genus Papio; species Papio anubis. The sequence goes on from NC_044978.1 coordinate 102,647,907, forward strand.
GGGGACCTTGAACAAGAATTTTTTTCTGTACCTTCTTTGCCTGTAGAATCAGCCCTTCAACCTTGTCTGAGGAGAATAGTCTGCCCTTGACTGAAAAAAACTGTAATTTATTCCTGTGAGGCAGTTACCTTGCAAGATATTGCTGATCTCTCTTCAAGGTCTTTTGCTACCACTCTCTTGGTGTCTAGATCCATAATCAGATTCAACTTTTATCAGGCCCCAAAAGATCTAAGATACAACTGGGGATCCATGAGGAAATATACTCCACACTAAAATTAGTGCATGGTTTTTCAAATACGTATCAACTGAAGGCTGGGGAATATGTGTGGGAATACATGATAAGAAAAAGGGATTAAGATTGAAAGAACATATGGTTGAATTTCAGAATCATTCTTTTAGCTCGAGAAACTAATAATGGTTCAAATAGTTTGCTTGTTTGGTTGACTGCAGTAAGGATCCACAGGTGGCTTATACTCAATTAAGTTAAATGCCAAATCTTCTTTGTTATACTATAGATCAATTAAGGTACTCAGAGGTTTATGGAGATTGCAATGCCAGAGGAGATTTATCACATGAGACTTGCTAATTGTGAAATATAATATATAAAATGGCACCACTCTGATTCACAGCTCTAAAATGGAGCCAGGAAACCATTCTAAGAAGATTTACCTGCATGGTTTATAACCTTGCAGAACAGAAATTTGACATGAACTTCTGAATTGGGTGAAACCACCACTTTCACAACATCCTGGAAAACAGCTGAATGTAGCAGTGCTGCAACCTCTGAACAGCAACAACCAATACTATGGGCTCATATACCAAGCCAGCCATCTCCACCAATAAGTTTTTTTTTGTTTTTTCCTCTGGAAATGGAGTCTTGCCCTAGAGTGAATGCACTGGCATGATCTTGGATCACTGCAAACTACACCTCCCATATCCAAGTGATTCTCATGCCTCAGGCTCCTGAGTACCTGGGATTACAGGGGTGTGCCACTACACCCGGCTAATTTTTGTATACTTAGTAGAGATGGGGTTTCACAATGTTAGCCAGGCTAGTCTCGAACTCCTGACCTCCAGTGATCCTCCCGCCTCAGCTTCTCAAATAGCTGGGATTACAGGCATGAGCCACCATACCCAGATCTACCAACAATTCTTTCAAAATAAATTCTGTGATTACCTTCAGTGTCCTTTTAGAAACTCCTCTCTCTGGAAAACAATTTGGCTAGAAGCCGAATGTCTTCAGAATTTGTGATTGCTAAGATCCCAGTAAGCACTTTGTTTTATTTCTTTGTAGCTGGTCTTTCACCTCTTCCATCTTGAAATAATCTACCCCTTTGAGAGTCTAGAGAATGTGTTCTTCACTACAGCCATAATAAATAAATTTGTGAGAAAAGTCTTATCTTCCTTCAACAGCTCTGTGGTCACTCTTCTCCATAGGTCAGAAATTATAGTAGAAACTACTACCATTAAACTGGGATACCTATATGCATTGGAGATAATAGAATCCCAGTGTGCTGGGGCCAAATGGCAGCAGTTAATCACCACAGAAAGGATGATTATAGTTATGGTAATGGACAGTGGCATAAAAGCAGTAATCAGAATAGTCTGACCTGTGGAGATGTTTGGTGTTGGCTAGTTGATCATGATATTTCTAGAGTAAAATAGATGGACAGAAAATTAAAATGTTTCTTGATCTATATAATCGGGAAACCTCTAGGTCTAGTGAACAAAATTCTGACTTGATTAACCAACATAAAGAGCCATGATTCCTCATTCGCTCAACTCCCTTATTTGAACTAACTCATCGACCCAGAGCTCCATCAATCAACTGATTGGTGGGCTTCTTGAGGAAGAATCCTCATGCACTGCCAAATATCTATAGTGTTAATCTTCCTCCTTGCCTTTCCTAAAGAGAGCTGCAGCCATTTTGCAGAACGACAGTGAATTAAGGAAGGGGGAATAACAAGACATTTTAACCAGACACTGGATCTGAACTGAAACTAAGTTATATAGTCACCTAGTCACTGTAGTTAAATATAGCCAGCGTACAATGTAATGGTCATGTGATTGAGGAAGTTCGGTCCCAATGGGTCCTTAAACCCACTCTATGGCTATTTCTCCAGTTCTAAAATGTATAATTGAACTACACATAGTTAACAGCTGGTCCACTCTATACACTGGTTCCCTATTTATAAAGTAAGAGCTATTTGATAGCAAAGATCAAGTAGAAACCACTAGAATAACCTCTATATACAAATAAAATAAACCAAAATAAAAGCAATATCCCATTTCTAGGGGTGATGATTTGTAAAGACTGATGACATGTTCAAAAACTTGGGAAAGGCAGGGTGGTGATTTATTTTATATTTCTGAGGGTTGAAAGTCTGAAAGATTTTGAGTAGATTTCATAATAAGGCTTTTGGGATGCCCTTTTTAGGATATGTGTTATGATATTGTGAAATATATACTTGATCTTTGTCTCAGTTTCCTGGCATACAACTCCTGAAATTCTTGAAATTTTCTAAGTGATAAGTGTCTTTTTGTATGCTAATGGGTTGACTGATGATTGGCAGCCTCTAGGTAGCTTCAGGTTGGGGTCTGCTCACAGGGAACACCAAGGCAGGATTAGAGGATTGGGACCCTCAGCCCCAACTCCACCCTCTAGGGAGGGGAGAGAGCCTGAAGGTTAAACTGATTACCAAGGGTCAATTATTTCATCAATTATGCCTACATAATGAAGCCTTCATAAAAGCCCAAAGGACAGAGTTCAGATGAGCATCAAAATAGCTGAACACTTTTGGAGGTTCCTGATGATGGCATGAATTTTCTGTACCCCATCTCCCATTTGTCACCCTATGCATCTCTTCATCTGTGTCCTTGGTAATATCCTTTATAATAAACTAGTAAGTAAAGGTTGCTTGAGTTTTGTGAACCAACCTAGCAAATTAATTGAACCTGAGGAAGGAGTTGTGCGAACCTCAATTTATAGTCAGTAGGTCAGAAGCACAGGTAAAGCAACTGGGACTTGCAATTCACATTAGAAGTGGAGCACAGTCTTGTTACTGGAAAGGGGTCCCAATCCAGGCCCCAAGAGAGGGTTCTGGGATCTCACACATGAAAGAATTCAAGGCAAGTCCAGAAAGTGAAAGTAAGCTTGTTAAGAAAGTAAGTGAATAAGAGAATGGCTACTTCATAGACATAAACCCAAGAGCTGCTGTTTACTCATTTTTATGGTTCTTTCTTGATGATATGCTAAACAAGAGGTAGATTTTTCATGCTTCCCCTTTTAGATCATATAGGGTGACTTCCTGATGCTGGTGGGAGTGTAGCAGTGAGAACACCAAAAGTCACTCTCTTAGCTATCTTTGGCCAGTTTCTTTACTGCAACTTGTTTTATCAGCAAGGTCTTCATGACCTGTATCTTGTGCTGACCTCCTATCTCATCCCATGATTTAGAATGCCTTAACCCACTGGAAATGTAGCCCGGTAGGTCATAGCCTCATTTTACCCAGTCCCTATTCAAGACGGAGTTGCTCTGGTTCAAAAGCCTCTGACATTACGAGACTGAGTCCTCAACATGTGGGATCTGATGCTATCCCCAGGTAGATAGTGTCAGGTAAATTAGAGCATACCTAGCTGGTGTCCTCTGAAGAACAGATTATTTGTTGGTGGGTAGAAACCCCTGCAAACTTTTTGGAGATCAGAAGTCACAGAATTCTTCTGTGTTGATTGTTGTGAGAACAGAGGAAAAACCGTTTTTTGTTTTTTTTTTTTTTCTTTTTCCTACTGATGTGTATTTTGCATATGAAAGGACATAAATGATTAGAGACTAGAGATTGATCTATAGTCAACAGCCTCCTAGATGGTCCCTAGTGATCCCTACCCCTTGATATCTATGTCTTTAATAACCTCTACTTGATAGTTGACTTGATTTTGTGATGTTTTTCTAATGAATATAATATGGCATAAGTAATATCACTTTTGAGATTAGGTTATAAAAATATCGCTTTTAAAATCTTGGGTGTTCTCTCTGTTCTCCTCACCCAGGTCAGTCATTCTAGGGAAAGCCAGGTAACCTCTCCTGAAGGCACTTGGGCAGTCCAGGGAGAGGCCTGCGTGGCAAGACATTGAAGTCTTTGGCTCACAGCAGTGAGGAACTGAGGTCTGTCCACAACCATACTGATGAAAGTGAAAGCATATACTCCCCAATCAAGCATTCAGATGAGTCTATAATTCTAGTCTGCATCTTTCTTGAAGAGATTTTGAGCCAGAACCGATTAGCTACACTACTCTCACATTCCTGATCCAGAGAACCCATGAGGCTATAAATATTTGTTGTTGTAAACTGATATGTTTTGGAGTAATTTGTCATACAGCAATAGATAACTAGTATAGTTCCTCTGACAAATAAGCAACATTTTCATTCTATCTATATAGGTACCATGTAGTAATAGTGGAATGGAACCAATCTCAAATGTGGCAATCAAATGAAAGACTAACCAAAGAAACAGTAGATGATAACTTTTGGGTCATCTTAAGAAGACAGAAACCCAATCAGTTGTTCCTTTTAACCACATTAGGTCAAAATTATTATTTTCCTGAATGAATTGCTGTTCAGGTTTAACTACAATGTCTTCTCCTTCCATAACTTATTGCCTGACGCATGCAAAAAAAATTTGTGTGAAAAAATATATTAGCATAATGACTAAATATGACAATTTTGCATTATTTTCTTTATGGAAATAATTTTGAGAACCTAGTTTTATTTAAAATATATATATATTTTACTCTAGATCTTTATTTTCAGTCCTAGATGCCATCACTTCCTCCTATTTTACAAGTACTTATTTCTTTTTTTAATATACTTACTATTACTTATTATTTAAAGTAATTCTTCCAACTAAATGATATGAGATGGGTTTTGCACACATTAGGATTTTGTTCTGTAAATAACTGTGTGAACTGGTCATAGGGCAATTTTGATTTACTCAAGTTAGTGGCAAACAAATAATCTGATTTTAAAGTACTGTGATAAAATAACACAATACACACATATATGTTTTGCATATATATTATGTATGTAGTTGTATATTATACATATTATTATATATATTACATATATGGAAATGTAGAGAAAATAATTTCCATGTCAGTCTAAAAGAATAATTTATCAGTCTAAAGAGATAAGTTTCTTTAGAAAAATATTATTTAACATATTGCACAGTGTCGGTTATGTGCCAGACACTGTAGGTGATTGCTAAGCAATAATGAACAAAGCTGTGATCAAGTTCCCCATGGAGTCTACATTTTAACAAAGAAAGATTAGACTAAATAATAATCAGAGTAATCACATAAAAATAGTATAAGTTATGGGAAAAATGGAACCAGAAAAGTGAGTCGAATAGAGTGACAAGACACATGCACATGTATGTTCATTGCGGCACTATTCACAATAGCAAAGACTTGGAATCAACCCAAATGTCCATCAGTGATGGACTGGATTAAGAAAATGTGGCACATATACACCATGGAATACTATGCAGCCATAAAAAAGGATGAGTTTGTGCCCTTTGTAGGGACATGGATGCAGCTGGAAACCATCATCCTCAGCAAACTATCGCAGGCACAGAAAACCAAACACCGCATGTTCTCACTCATAGTTAGGAACTGAACAATGCAATCACTTGGACTCGGGAAGGGGAACATCACACACCAGGGCCTATTAAGGGGAGGGGGGAGGGAGGAGGGATTGCATTGGGAGTTATACCGGATGTAAAGTACGAGTTGATGGGTGTTGACGAGTTGATGGGTGCAGCACACAACATGGCACAAGTATACATATGTAACAAACCTGCACGTTATGCACATGTACCCTAGAACTTAAAGTATAATAATAAAAATAAAATTAAAAAAAAAATTTTAAAGAGGTCATTGGGAAAGGGGACATTGCATAAAGACGGAAAGGGTTTGAGCAGGAGAGCTATCTAGCTGTTAGGAGAAAGAGCATTGCAGGCAGAGGGAGTGGCCATTGCAAATGCTCTAAAGCCGGAGCAGTCCTGGGATATTCATGGAACTGTGAGGCAGGAAACCTCATAAATGTTGGCCAAATCCTGCAGGCCTTGTGAGTCCATTTTGAGGACTTTGGCTTTTATTCTATGTAAACAAGGCTTTATACATAACAGTTACATTATCTGATAGTTGTTACAAACGAGTATACCTTCTGCTACTTTAAGAATAAACTGTGAGTGGAGTGGTAAATTTGCAGCAGGGACACTTCTCAGAATTATTATCTCTTGCAATAATTCTGCTAAAGTAATATTAACTCTAACTATGGAAGTAGAATTGAAAGCAATAAGAAGGAAGTGGATCCTGGATAGATTTGAAGATAAGGTTTTTTGGAAATACATTGGGTGTAAGAGAGAGGAAAAATGCCATATAACTTTAAAATTTGGAGACAGAGCAAGTGAAGGATGAAATTACTATCTAGTGAGATGTGTTTATCAGAGTAGTTTTAGAAGGGAAATGAGGAATTCAGTTCCAGACATGTTGAGATTAAACTATTTTTAGACAAATAAAATTGCCAATTTGTCATGTCAATTTGGATATGAATCAAGAGTTCAACAAACAATCCAGAATAAACTGATAAACTCAGGATTTTTGGACACTTGAATAATATTCAAAATTGTGAAACTACAGAATAATATCACTGAGAAAATGAGTTCAGATATAGAGAAGATAAGATAACAAAAGAATGAGCCTAGGAACTTCTAACATCAAAGTAGAGAAAATAAAGGATATTCTAAAACATAAATAGAAAGTAATAAGTAGTAAAATAGACCAGTGAGAAGCTGTTGAGTTGTGATCAATAAAGTAAACTTGGAGGAACAAGAAGATCAAAGTATTAGAGAGCTCGAATACTCAAATAATGCAGAAATTCTAGAATAAAAACCAATTTTCTGGCTTTTTTTTAAGGGACCAGTTGTCTTTTATATTTTTTGGAAAGTTTGTCTTCTGGATTAACAAAATCGCACCTGCTGGTGTGGGTGACACCTTTGGCCACTATACACTTGGCCCCAAGAAGAGACCACTTCAAGCCATCACCCAGCTGTCAAGCAAGGGACAAAGGGACAGCTATACAGACACCGGGCCCATTAACAGTACAAAACAGAGCAAACCAAATTCAAGGCTTCTCTTATTTCTGTAACACTTTAACTTTTCGGAGACATTCACATTCATTTCCATTGTGTGCTCAAATGACCCTTGATGTTTCTGTCATCATCCACAACTCTGAAGAAAAATCTATGAATAAAATGTTAGGTCACTTGCCAAAAGTCAAAGCTCATGTGGCAGAGTTGAAAAGAAACTCAAGCAGCGGTATTTTACTCTATTTCTAAGATTTTGTTTTCTTATTTCTGTCCTATTTTCAAACTATATAGAAGTTCATTTGTTGGGTTTCTGAAGCCAACTCTAATTTTCCAGCCTTTGGTTGATATTTTTTCTTTCCTAGAAAAGCAAAGTTGCTCTTTCTTCTGACAAGATGGCATAGTGCCATTACAACATCCTTTAATAAACAAACACATCTATTCAATGTCACAACAAATTAGAAAGTACTTATTTCTGTTCAGTGAGCTAGATGAAATCAATAATCACTGGGGAGTTGCCACTATAATTCATTAGAGGCATTCACTGGCCCTCAGTAATCAGCTCAGAGAATGGAGCCAAAGTCTGAGTTATCTGGGGAGAGGAAGTAAGATCAAATATCTCAGCTCAAGTGAAAATAGTATCTAATAATCATTACATTGCACACTTTTAGACTTCAAAGTAAAGTTCCTTCTAAATAATAGAAGAAATGACTTTGGAATCACCTATCAAATTTCAGAATGCAATTTATCATTTAAAAACTAAATCACAAAGTCATAATCTAAAACAAATTATAGCAACCTCTTTTTGTTTTTTGTAAATTATATTCTGATACTCTGATCTTCTTCATCCCCCAAGTTTGCTTTATTGATCACAACTTAGCAGCTTCTTACTGGTTTATTTTACTAATTACTACCTTCTATTTATGTTTTAGAATATTCATTTTTTCCCTCTACTTCAATGTTAGAGGTTCCTGGGCTCATTTTTTGGTTATCTTATCTTCTCTACATCTAAATTTATTTTCTCAGTGATATCATTCTGTAGTTTCACAATTTTAAACGTTATTCAATTGTGAAAAAATCCTGAATTTATCAGTCTATTCTGGATTGTTTGCTGAACTCTTGGCTCAAACCCAAATTGACATGACAAATTGGCAATTTCATTTATATGTCTAAAAATATTGTAAATTGACATGTGTGGACTCTTAGCTTACACCACACACAAAAATCAACTCTATATTAATGACCTAAACATAAGTCATGATATCATAAAACTTCTAGAATAAAATAAAGGGGGAAAGTTCCTTATTATTGATCTTGTCAGTATTTTTTTCGATATCACACCAAAACTCAGGCAATAAAAGCACTAATAATCAAAAAGCTTCTGGAAACAATTAACAAAATTACAAGGCAAAATACAGATTGAGAAAAATATTGGCAAATCATATATCTGATAAATGTTTAATATTCAAAATTCATAAGAAACTCATACAATGCAACAGCAAGAGAAACCCAAATAATCAGATTTTTTTAATTGATCAAAGGACCTAAGTAAACATTTCTCTGAAGACATAAAAACGGCCAACAGGTATAGGAAAAGGTGTTCAACATCACTAATGATCAGGAAAATGCAAATCAAATCATAATAAAATATTACCTCACACCTGTTTATGATGGCTATCATGCAAAAGACAAGAGTTAACAAGTGTTGGTGAGGATGTGGAGAAAAGAGAACTCCTGTACACTGCTATTGAGAATGTACATTGTAAATTGTTACAGCCATTATAAAAGCATATGAAAGTTTCTCCAAAAATGTAATAGATTTTTTAAGTTAACATTTATTGTAACAACAAAAGTATATAAACATGAATAATTACATACCTTCTTTAACCCAAACCAAAATTTCCAATTTATATTTCTTGAGAAAACCAATGTTACATAATTATAAATTATAGTATATTGTCTGAAACATTTTTAATATCTCTAAAGTGTACATATATGCACACATACACATACACATAGACAGGAAATCTATTGTTGAATGAAAATTAGTTTGTTTCAGAATTATATATTCGAAGAGTCAACAGTTTTTGTTTAAAGAAACAGGATCACAACATTTAAATATAATATACTCTCAAATTATAGATCTTCTGGTATAGTCTAGCAAAATATGATGGAGAAAATTGAAATGTGTTACCTGGTTACCTATCAATCCAGGGGGATGAGAAAAGTGTCTGTATCATGCATCCAAATATGCAGGTATCTGAATAATGGGAAAACAGTATATAAACCAAGAAAGAACCTATGTGAAGGTAATGTTGAATGATTAATTAAACTTTGATTTTCCTTAAAATTGTCCAGATCATTTTATAAATCAATAATTGATTTATTCCTGATTTGCCCTATTTTCCTCTTGCATATATTGCCATAGTAGTATATAAAATATATTTTAAAATCATCAGGGACATTTTGAGATATATGAACATTTAAAAGAAATTCCATTTAATTTTAAATTTAGGGGGTACATGTGCCTGCTTCTAATAAAGGTATATTGAATAGTGCTGAGGTTTGGGCTTAAACTGATCCCATCACCAAGACAGTGAACATGGTACCCAATAGGAAGTTTTTCAGCCCTTCCCCTCTCTATTCCTCCATTCTTTGGGAGTACTGAGTGTCTTTTGTTCCCATCTTTATGTCCATGTGTACTGAAAATTTAGCTCCTACTAACAAGTAAAAAAAAAAAAAATACATGATTTTCTGTTTCTGCAATAGTTTGCTTAGAATAATGGCCTCCACCTGCATCCGTATTTCTGGAAAAGGTAACTTCTGTTTTATGGCAGCATAGCATTCCAACTTGTGTATGTACCATATTTTCTTTATGCAATCCACCATTAATGGTCTCCCAGATTGAGTCTATGTCTTTGCCATTGTAAATAGTGCTACAATGACCGTATGGCTGCATGAGTCTTTTTGGTAGAATGGTTGCATTTTACTTTGGGTACATACCCAGTAATAGGGTTGCTTGATCAAAGGGTAGTTTTATTTTTAGTGCTTTGAAAAATCTCCAAACTGATTGTGATCGTTAATATTGAGTGTCAACTTGACTGGATGGAAGGATGCAAACTATTGTTCCTGAGTGTGCCTGTGAGGGTGTTGTGAAAAGAGACTAACATTTGAGTCAGTGGACTAGGAAAGGCAGACCCTCCCACAGTCTGGGTGAGCACAATCTAATCAGCTGCCAGCGTGACCAGAAAAAAGAAAAGCAAGCAGAAGAACATGGAAAGATGTGACTGGAGTAGTCTTTCAACCTACATCTTTCTTCTATACTGGATGCTTCCTGCCCTCAAATATCGGACTCCAAGTTCTTTAGCTTTGGCCTTTCAACCACACACTGAAGGCTGCACTGTCAACTTTCCTACTTTTGAGGTTTTGGAACTCATACTGGTTTGCTTGTTCCTCAGCTTGCAGGCAGCCTATTGTGGGACCTCACCTTGTGATCCTGTGAGTCAATACTCCTTAATAAACTTCTCCTTTACACATACATTTATCTTATTAGTTCTGTCCCTTTAGAAAACCCTGACTAATACACTGATTTTCACATGGGCTGAACTAATTTACATTCCCATGAACGCGTACAAGCATTTCCTTTTGTCTGCAACATTGCCAACATTTGCTATTGCTTGACTTTTTAATAATAGCTATTTTAACCGATGTGAGATGGTATCTCTTTATGCATTTATTTTCATTTCTCTGATAATTAGTGATGTTGAGCAATTTTTATGTTTTTTGGCTACTTGTATGTCTTCTTTTGAAAAGTGTCCATGTCTTTTGCCCACTTTTTAATGGTTTTTGTTTTTCTTATCAATTCACTTAAGTTTCTTATTAATTCTAGATATTAGTCCTTTGTCAGATGCATAGATAGCAAATATTTTATTTCATTCTTTAGGCTGTCTGTTTATTGAGAGCTGCTTTTGTTGTGCAGAAGATCTTTAGTTTAATCAAGTCCAATTTGTCTATTTTCATACTGTTGCATTTTTTAGGGGGAGTAAGGTTTCATCATAAGTTCTTTACTGGACCATTATCTAGAAGAGTACTTCCTAGATTTACATCTAGAATTTTTATAGTTTGAGGTCTTATGTTTAAGTCTTTAAACTATTTTGAGTTAATTTTTGTATGTGGTAAGAGGTAGGAGGCCCAGTTTCATTCTTGTGCATATAGCTAGCCAGTTTTCTCAGTACCATTTATCGAATAAGGTGTCCTTTCCCCATTGGTTTTTTTTTTTTCAGTGTTGTCAAAGATGAGTTGGTCTTAGGTCTGTTGCTTTATTTTAGGGGGCTTTATTCTGTTTCATTGGTCTATGTGTCTAATGTTGTGCCAGGTTTTGGTATTGTAGCCTTGTAATAGAGCTTAAAGTCAGATAATGTGATGCCTGTAGACTTTTTCTGTTTGCTGAGGATTGCTTTGCCTCTTCAAATTCTTTGGTGGTTCCAATGAATTTTAGAGTAGTATTTTTTTTTCTATTTCTCTGAAAAATGATGTTAATAATTTGATAAGAATTGCATCTGTAGAATGTTTTAGGCAATACGGCCATCTTAACAATATTGATTCTTCCAATCCATGTGCATAGACTGCTTGTTTGTGTTGTCTCAGATTTCTTTCAGCAGTATTTTGTAGTTCTCCTTGCAGAGGTGTTCAACCTCCTTGATTAGGTATATCCCTGGTGTGTGTGCATGCATGTGTGTGGGTTTATTAAAAATGGAATTGTGCTCTTGATTTGGTTCTAAGCTTTAATATTATTGGTATATAGAAATGCTACAAATTTCTGTGTCTTGATTTTGTATCCTGAGACTTTCTTAAGTAGTTTATAAGGTCTAGGAGTCTTTTGGTGAATTCTTTAAGGTTTTCTAGATGTGAAATCATATTGTCAGTGAAGAGATAACTTGACCTCATCTTTTCCTGTTTAAATGCCTTTTGTTTCTTTCTCTTGCCTGATTGATCCAGCTAGGACTTCCATGTTAAACAGAAGTGGTGAGAGTGAACATCCTTATCTTTTCCAGTTTCTAAGGGGAATGCTTCCAGTTTGTGCCTATTCATTATGATGTTGGCTATGGGCTTGACACAGATGGCTCTTATTATTTTGATGTATATTCTTTCAATGTCTCATTTGTGAAGGATTTTTATCATAAAGTTATGTTAGATTTTATTGAATGCTTTTTCTGTGTATTGAGATTATAATAGGTTTTAGTTTTTAATTTTGTTTATGTGGTGAATCATATTTATTGATTTGCACATGTTGAACCATCCTTGCATTCCAAAAATAAAGCTCACTTGATCATAGTGAATTATGTTTTTGATGTGCTGCTGGATTCAGTTTGCTGGTATTTTCTTGAAGATTTTTATATCTATTTTCATCAGGAATATTGGGCTCTAGTTTTCTTTTTTGTTGTGTCTTTGCTACATTTTGGTATTAGGGTGATGCTGGTTTCACAGAATGAATTAAGAAGAAGTCCTTCCTCCTTGATTTTTTTGGAATAATTTCTGTAGGATTGGTACCAGTTCTTCTTTGTACATCTGGTCGAATCCAGCCATTAATTCCTCTGGTCCAGAACTTTCATGGTTGATAGTTTTTTTTTAATTATCGATTTAATTTCATTAGTCATTATTAGTCAGTTCAGGATTTCTATTTCTTCCTGGTTCAATCTTGGGAGATTGTGTGTTTCCAGGAATTCATTCATTTCTTCTAAATTTTATATTTTTTGTGCATAGAGATGTTCATATTAGTCTCTTAGGCCATTCTGTATTTCTGTGGAATTGGATGTGATATCACCTTTGTTATTTCAGTCTTTGCTTATTTGGATTTTCTCTTTTTATTTTTCTCTGTTAATCTGGATCACTGACTGTTAATGTTGTTTATCCTTTCAGGTAAGCAACTTTTAATTTAGCATATCATTTATATATATATACACACATACACACACACATATATATGTATACACACACACACACACACACACAAATATATATATTTGGTTTGCAATTTCATTTAGTTCTGCCCTGATTTCACTTATTTCTTTCTTTTTGCAAGCTTTAAGTTTAGTTTATTCTTGCTTTTCTAGTTCCATTAGGTGTGAGGTTAGGTTGTTAATTTGAGATATTTCTATCTTCTTGATGTAGATGTTTCATGCTGTAAACTTGTCTCTTAACACTGCCTTTGTGATATCCCAGAGGTTTTGTATGGTATATCTCCATTTCATTTGTTTCAATGAATTTTTTTATTTCTGTCTAGATTTTGTTCACACAAAAGTCATTCAGGAGTAAGTTGTTTAGCTTCCATGGATTTGTGTGGTTTCAAGAGTTTCTCTTGGTATTAATTTCTATTTTTATTGAATTGTGCTCCAAGGAGACACTTGATATTATTTTGAACATTTTTAATTTATTGGGACTTGCTTTATGACCAAGCAAGTAGTCAGTATTCAAGTATGCTCCATGTGCAGATGAAAAGAATATATATTCTGAGGTTTTGGGGTATATTATTCTGTAGATGTCTATTACATCCAATTGTTAAAATGTCAAATTTAAGTCCAGAATTTTTTTGTTAGTTTTCATTCTCAGTGTTTTGTCTCATAATATCAGTGGGGTATTAAAGTCTGCCACTGTTATTTTGCAGCTGTCAAATTTTTTTTTTTTTAGATATAGAAGTATACTATTTTTATAAATCTGGGTACAACAGTGTTGGGTGTATATAAATTTGGAACAGTCAAATGCTCTTCCTGAATTGAATCCTTCATCATTATACAATGCCTTTCTTTCTCCTTTGTTACCATTTTTGGATTAAAGTCTATTTTATCTGATACCTGCTCTTTTTTGCTTTCCATTTGTTTGATAGTTCTTTCTCCATCCCTTACTTTGAGTATATGTGTGTCATTACATGTCAGATCATCTCTTGCATGCAGCAGAAAAATAGGTCTTTATTTTTAATCCAATTTGTCACTCTATGTCTTTTATTGAGTTATTTAGACTGTTTATATTCAAGGTTAATATTGATATAGAGTTTTTATTCTTATCATAGTATTGTTAGCTAGTTGCCTCATAGTCTCATTTGTGTAATTCGTTTGTAGGATCTGTGGGCTATGTACTTGTGTGCTTTAGTGGTAGCAAGTATTTTTCTTTCATTTCCATGTTTAGAATTTCCTTAATTATCTCCCGTAGGTTTGGTCTGGTGGTGACAAATTCCCCTAGCAATTGTTTGTCTTGGATAGACTTGATTTCTTCTTCATTTATGAAGCCTACTTTGGCAGGATATAAAATTCTTGGGTGGCATTTCTTTTTTTAAAGAATGCTAAAAATGTGCACCCCCCCAACCCACCATCTTTTCTGGCTTTCTGGTTTCTGCTGAGAAGTCAACTGTTAGTCTGATGGGTTCCCCTTTATCGGTTATATGATTCTTTTTTCTAGATGTGTTTAAGATTTTTTTTCATTTGGTTTGACCTTGGATATTCTGATGACTATATGTCTTGGGAATGGTCATCTTTTATAGTATCTTGGAGGAGTTCTCTGGATCTCTTGTATCTGCATGTGGAACTCTCTAACAAGATTAGGGAAATTCTCTTGAATTATATCCTGCAATATGTTTTCAAAATTGCTTGCTTTCTCTTCTTGTCTCATAGGAATGACTACAAGTTGAATATTTGGTCACTTTCCATAATCTCATATTTCTTGAAGGCTTAATTCATTTCTTAAAATTTTTTTTTCTTTATTTTTGATTAGGTCAATTTGAAGGACTTGTTTTCAGACCTTGAAATTCTTTCTTTTGCTTGATCTAGTCAATTGTTAAGGCTTTCTACTGTATTTTGAAATTCCTGTAGTGATTTTTTTTCAAATTCCAGGAGATCTGTGTGGTTCTTTCTTATTTTAGCTATGTCATCTTTCAAATCTCAAATCAATTTCATTTATTTTTTTATAGTGGATTTCAACTTTCTCTTGGCTCTCATAGTTTCTTTGCCATCTATATTATGAATTCTGTATCTGTTATTTCAGACATTTTATTCTGGTTGGAATTTATTTCTTGGGAGCTAGTGGGACCCTTTGGCTGTAATAAAACATGCCAATTTTTTATATTGCCAGAGTTCTTGTGCTGATTCCTTCTCATTTGAGAGAGCTGATGCTTCCTTTTTTGTGAATTTATTATTATTTGAATGGTGCTTCTTGATTTTTTATTCCTTTTTTCTATTGGGGGTATAACTGCAATGTATATTGTGTATGATCAACTGGCTTCATTTCTGTTATTTTCTCAGGGTGTCAAGTCTCCAAATAGGTTCCTTGGTTACAGATAGGTTTATGCAGTGGCTTCATTAGATGTTGCTTGTTGCAGTAATGTAATTTTGTTTGGTAGTTCAAGCTCCAGTCCAGTAGGTGACACTTAAGAATAAGAGCTGGCAGGTAGGGGGAGGGACACAGATAATGGAGAAAGATAAAAACTGTCTTCTCCCAGGGAGCATTCACCTTTAGTGGAGGTGGAGTTGCTGCCGAAGCCCAAGAAGCAGTCTCTTTCAGTCCATGCTCCCTAGGGCCTAATGGGAAGCATCACTGCTGATTCCACATAGCTGGTGCCATGCTTATGTTTCCATTAACTCAAGGGGGTCTTTGGTAGACTGTGCAACATCCTCCTTTAGAGGCTGACTGTGCTGAGGGTCAGATCTCTCGTTCTGGGTGTTTTCAGTGGCAAAGAGTCTTTATAAGTTTCCTGATTTTAGACAGCGTTTTTTATGGGGGCTTACCCAAAGACTGGTTGTAGTAGTGATATACTGAACATGTTAGCAAGTTCACTGCGTCCTGTGAGGTGGCGGTGGCAGCGGTCTCAGGAAACTTATCTCTTTCCCCAGTGCTGTCTGCTTATGTCAGCAGATTTTCTATAGTGTTGCACCATTCAAGTGTCAGACCTCTAGGTAGCTCCTATGGGTAAAAGTCAACTGCAGCCAACATGACTGGGTATATACTTGATCCTTGTTTACTGGGAAAAGGTCTCTGTTGTCTCTAGTAATGGGCTGATTGTGGAGTATACAGTGGTTTGAGTTCCCTGTTCAGCTTCGGAGTGGTGGCAACAAGATAGGCAGGGCTAGACAAGGCATGCCTGCCTACAGGTTCCCCAGGGGTAGGCACAAGCAGCAGCTCCAAGGGGGAAGCTCAGTGGATGGCCATCAAGAACCCAGAGATGTGCCTAGGTGTTGAGTTGGGAAACCTCTGCCCCAAGTTCTCTGCACAGGGAAGGGAGTCCAGGGCAGTGAATGCTCCAAGTACATGGAGAGCTTCCTGGGCATGGAGTGGAGAGGGCCTGGCTACAGCATAATCTCTCCACAGGAAAGATGGGTGGCTTATGCTGCTAATCCAGGTGAGTGGAACATCTTAAATACAAGAATTGTTCATCACTTAATGACAGGAATACATTATTAGAAGTGAGTCATTAGGCAATCCGTCATTGTGAGAACATCATAATATACTTATACAAACATAGCCTACCACACACCTAGGTTATATAATGAATCCTATTGTTCTTAGGCTACAAACCAGCAAAGCATGTTACTATACTTAATGCTGTAGACAATTTTAACACAATTTACCTTTGTACCTAAACACATCTAAACTTAGAAAAGGTATAGTAAAAACCATGCTATTAGAATCTTAAAAGACCACTATTGTAAATGTAGTGTATTATTGGCTGAAACTTTGTTATGCAGCACCTAATTACATGTAATTATGGCAAAATATATATAAAAAATTAAATTTACTGTCTTAACCATATTTTTAGCATTCAGTTCAGTAGTACTAACTACATTCCAATTATTATGCACCCAATTTCCGGAACTCTTTTCATCTTTCAAAACTGAAATTCTATACTCATTACACAACAATTCACAACTCCTTTCCCAAGCTTCCAAAACTGCAATTCAACTTTCTGTCCCTATGAATTTAACTACACTAGATACTTCATAAAAGTTAAATCATATGGTATTTGTATTTTTGTGACTGACATTTCTTTTTTTTCTTTAAGTTCTGGAATACATGTGCAGAACATGCAGATTTGTTACGTAGGTATGCATATGCCATGGTGGTTTGCTGTACCTATCAACTTATCACCTGGGTTTTAAGGCCCACATGCATTTGCTGTTTATCCTGATGCTCTCCCTCCCCTCAATCCTCTTGCTGCCAACAGCCTCTCATGTGTTTTGTTCCCCTCTCTGTGTCCATGTGTTCTCATTGTTCAATTACCACTTATGAGTGAGAACAAATAGTGTTTGGTTTTTTGTTCCTGTGTTAGTTTTCTGAGGATGATAGCTTCCGGTTTCATCCATGTTCTTTCCAAGGACATGATCTCATCCCCTTTTTTGGCTGCGTAGTATTCCATGGTGTATATGTACCACATTTTCTTTATCCAGTCTATCATTGATGGACACTTGGGTTGGTTCCATTTCTTTGCCATTGTAAATAGTGTTGGAGTAAACACACATGTGCTTTATAGCAGAATAATTTCATTTCTTTTGTGTATACACCTATTAATGGGATTGCTAAGTCACATGGTATTTCTGGTTCTAGTTCCTTGAGCAATAACCACACTGTCTTCCACAATGGTTGAACTAATTTGCATTCCCACCAACAGGGTAAAACTATTCCTATTTCTCCACGGCTTTGCCAGTATCTGTTGTTTCTTGACATCTTAATAATTATCATTCTGACTGGCATGAGATGGTATCTCACTGTGGATTTGATTTGCATTTCTTTAATGATCACTGATTTTGAGCTTTCTTTCATATGTTTATTGGCCACATAAATGTCTTCTTTTGAGAAGTATCCACCCCTATCCTTTGCCCACTTTTAGATGGGGTTGTTTGCTTTTTTCTTGTAAATTTGTTTAAGTTCCTTGTAGATTCTGAATAGTAGAACTTTGTCTGATGGGTAGACTGCAAAACTTTTCTCCAATTCTATAGGTTGCCTATTCACTCTGATGATAGTTTCTTTTGCTTTGCAGAAGCTCTTTAGTTTAATTAGATTCCATTTGTCAATTTTAGCATTTTTTTGCAGTTGCTTTTAGCATTGTCATCATGAAATCTTTGACCCTGCCTATGTCCTCAATGGTATTACCTAGGTTTTCTTCTAAGGGTTTTATGGTTTGGGGTTTTAAATTTAAGTCTTTAATCCATTTTGCATTAATTTGTATGTAAGGTGTAAGAAGAGTTCCAATTTCAGTTTCTGCATATGGCTTGCCAGTTTTCCCAGCACCATTTATTGAATAGGGAATCTTTTTCCCATTGCTTGTTTCTGTCAGGTTAGTCAAAGATAAGATGGTCATAGATGTGTGGTATTATTTCTGAGTTCTCTGTTCAGTCACATTGGTCTGTATGTCTGTTTTTGTACCAGTACCATGCTGTTTTAGTTGCTGTAGCCTTGTAGAGTAGTTTGAAGTTAGGTAACATGATGCTTTCAGCTTTTTATTTCTTTCCTTCTTTCTTTGCTTAGGATTTTCTTGGCTACATGGGCTCCTTTTTGTTTCTATATGAAATTTAAAGTAGTTTTTACTAATTCTGTGAAGAATGTCAATGGCAGTTTGATAGGAATGGCATGAATCTATAAATTACTTTTTTAAGATATTGATTTTCAAGATATTGATTCTCTCTATCTTGATATTGATCAAGATTCTTATTTGTGTGTCTCCTCTCTCATTTCCTTGAGCAGTAGTTTGTAGTTTTCCTTGAAGAGCTTCTTCAGGTCCCTTGTCAGCTGTATTCCTAGATATTTTATTCTCTTTGTAGCAATTGTGAATAGGAGTTCACTCATGATTTGGCTCTCTGCTTGTCTATTGTTGGTATATAGGAATGCCTGTGATTTTTGCACATCGATTTTGTATCCTGAGACTTTGTTGAATTTGGTTATCAGCTTAAGGAATTTTGGGGCTGAGATAATTGAGTTTTCTAAATACAGAATCATGTCATCTGCAAACAGAGATAATTTGACTTCCTCTATTCCTATTTGAATACCCTTTATTTCTTTCTCTTGCTATATTTTCTTATCCAGAACTTCTAGTACTATGTTGAATAAGTGTAGTGAAAGAGGACATCTTTGTCTTGTGCTGGTTTTCAAAGGGAATGCTTCCAGCTTTTGCCCATTCAGTATGATATTGGCTGTGGATTTGTCATAAATAGCTCTTATTATTTTGAGATATGCTCCATCAATTCCTAGTTTATTGAGAGTTTTTAACATGAAGGAATGTTGAATTTTATCAAAGGCCTTTCTGCATCTATTGAGATAATCAGGTGGCTTTTTTCATTGGGTCTATGTGATGGATTACGTTTATTGATTTGTGTATGTTGAACCAGCCTTTCATCCCAGGGATGAAGTCAACTTGATCCTGATAAATAAGCTTTTTGATGTGCTGCTGGATTCAGTTTGCCAGTACTTTATTGAAGGTTTTAGCATCAATGTTCATCAGGGATATTGGTCTGAAGTATTTGTGTGTGTGTGTGTGTGTGCGCGCCAAGTTTTGATATCAGGATGATGTTGGCCTCATAAAATGAGGTAGGGAGTAGTACCTCCTTTTCAATTGTTTGGAATAATTTCAAAAGGAATGGTAACAGTTCTGTGTATCTCTGGAAGAATTATTTGGCTGGGACTCCATCTAGTCTTGGGCTCTTTTGGTTGGTAAGTTATTTATTACTCCCTCAATTTCAGAACTTGTTATTGTCTTATTCAGTGTTTCTTCTTTCTGGTTTAGTCTTGGGAGGTTGTATGTCCCCAGGAATTTATCTATTTGTTCTAGATTGTCTACTTTATTTGTATAGAGATGTTTATCATATTCACTGATGGTAGTTTGTATTTCCGTGGGGTCAGTGGTTTTATAAGTTTTTATTGTGTCAATTTGATTCTTTTCTCTTTTCTTCTTTATTAGTCTAGCTAGTGGTTTTTCAATTACTTTTTTCAAAAAACCAGCTCCCAGATTCATTTATTTTTGAAGTATCGTTCATTTGAAGTATTTTCGTTTATTTTGAAGTATTGCTATCTCCTTCAGTTCCACTCTGATCTTAATTATTTCTTGTCTTCTGCTAGCTTTTGGATTTGTTTGCTCTTGCTTCTTGAGTTTTCTTAATTGTGATGGTAGGGTGTTGATTTGAGATCCTTCTAGTGTTCTGTTGTGGGCATTTAGTACTGCAAATTTCCCTCTTAGCACTGCTTTAGCTACATTCCAGAGATTCTGGTACATTGTCTCTTTGTTCTCATTATTTTCAAAGAACTTCTTGATTGCTGCCTTAACTTCATTATTTACCCAGTAGTCATTCAGGAGCATGTTGGTCAATATCCATATAGTTGTGTAATTTTTAGTGAGTTTCCTAATCTTGAGTTTTAATTGGATTGCACCATTCTCTGATAGACAGTTATAATTTCAGTTATTTTGCATTTGCTGAGGAGTGTTTTACTTCCAATTATATGGTCAATTTTAGAGTAAGTGTCACGTGATACTGAGAAGACTGTATATCCTGTTGTTTGGGGATAGGAAGTTCTGCAGATATTTATAATGAGGTCCACTTATTCCAGAGCTGAGTTCAAGTCAGGAATATGTTTGTTAATTTTCTGCCTTATTGATCTGTCTAATATTGATTGTGGGGTGTCAAATATAGTCTCCCATTATTATTGCATGAGAGTCTAAGTCTCTTTGTAGGTCTGTAAGAACTTGTTTTATGAAACTGAGTGCTCCTCTGTTGGGTGCATATATATTTAGGATAGTTAGATCTTCTTGCTGAATTGAACCTTTTACCATTATGTAATGCCTTTGTATGTCTTTTTTGATCTTTTTTGGTTTAAATTATGTTTTGTCAGAGACTATGATTGCAATGCCTACTTCTTTTTACTTTCCATTTGCTTGGTAAATATTCCTCCATCCTTTTATTTTGAGCCTATGTGTGTCTTTGCACTGAGATGGGTCTCTTGAATACAGCATACCAATGGGTCCTGACTCTTTATCCAATTTGCCAGTCTGTGTCTTTTAATTGCGGCATTTATCCTATTTACATTTAAAGTTAATAATGTTATGTGTGAATTTGATCTTGTCATCATGATGTTAGTTGGTTATTTTGCACATTAGTTGATATAATTTCTTCATAGGGTAATTTGTCTTTATCTTTTGGTGTGTTTTTGCAGTGGCTGGTACCAGTTTTTCCTTTCCATATTTAGTGCTTTTTTCAGGAGCTCTTGCAAGGCAGTGGTGATGAAGTCCCTCAGCATTTGCTTGTCTGGAAAGGATCTTATTTCTCCTTCATTTATGAAGCTTAGTTTGGCTGGATATGAAATTCTGACTTGAAAATTTTTTTCTTTAAGAATATTGAATATTGGCCTCCACTCTGTTCCAGCTTGTAGAATTTCTTCTGAGAGCTCCACTGCTATTCTGATGGGCTTCCCTTTGTAGGTGTCCTGGTCTTTCTCTCTGGCTGCCCTTAACATTTTTTCCATCATTTCATCCTTGGAGAATCTGATGATTATGTGTCTTGGAGCTGATCTTCTCATGGAGTATCTTAGTTGTGTTCTCTGCATTTCCTGAATTTGAATGTTGAGCTGTCTTGTGAGATTGGGGAAGTCCTCCTGGATAATATTCTGATGTGTCTTTTCCAGCTTGGCTCCATTCTCCCCACCTCTTTCAGGTACTCCAGTAAATCATAGGTTTGGTCTTTTTACATAGTCCCATATTTCTCAGAGGTTTTGTTTATTTCCTTCTCATTCTTTTGTCTCTAATCTTGTCTGCCTTCCTTATTTCAGCAAAATGGTCTTCAGTTTCTATATTTTTTCTTCTGCATGATTGATTCAACCATTGATACTTGTGTATGCTTCATGAAGTTCTCATGCTGTGCGTTTCAGCTCCATCAGGTCATTTATGTTCCTGACTAAACTGGCTCTTCCAGTTAGTAGCTCCTGTAACGCTTTATCAAGGTTCTT
The DNA here is from genome assembly GCF_008728515.1 of Papio anubis. Classification (NCBI taxonomy): domain Eukaryota; kingdom Metazoa; phylum Chordata; class Mammalia; order Primates; family Cercopithecidae; genus Papio; species Papio anubis. Next base: position 102,670,019 of record NC_044978.1, read on the forward strand.
TGCTTGTTTGCTCTGGGTTAGAACACACACCTTTACCTCAATGGAGTTTGTTATTACCTACTTTCTGAAGCCTACTTCTGTCAATTTGCCCATCTCATCCTCTGTCTAGTTCATCCAACTCTGCACCCTTGCTGGAGAGGTGTTGTGATCATTTGGAGGAGAAGAAGCACTCTGGCCTTCTGTGTTTTCAGTGTCTTTTCATTGTTTCCTTCTCATTTTCATGACTTTGTCTAGTTTCAATATTTGAGCCTGTTGACACTTGGATGAGGTTTTTGTGGGGACATTTTTGGTGATGCTGTTGTTATTATTTCTGTTTGTTTGTTTGTTTTTCTTTCAATAGTCAGGTCCCTCTTCTATAGGGCTGCTGCAGTTTCCTGGAGATTCACTTCAGGCTCTATTAATCTGCTTCTCATGTGCCTGGAGATATCACTTGAGGAGGCTGAAGAACAACAAAGATGGGTTCCTCCTCCTTCCTCTGGGATCTCTGACCTCAGGGACACTGACCTGATGCCTGTAGGAACACTCCTGTATAGGGTGTCTGACAACCTCTGTTGAAGGTTTCTCCCAGTTTGGTGGCACAGGGAACAGGACCCATGTGCGGAAAAGAAAGAGATCAGCCTGTTACTGTGTCTATATAGAAAGAAGTAGACATAAGAGACTCCATTTTGTTCTGTATTTGAGATGCTGTTAATCTGTGACCCTACCCCCAACGTTGTCCTTGCAAGAGACATGTGCTGTGGTAACTCAAGGTTTAATGGATTTTGGGCATGCAGGGTGTGTCTTTGTTCCTAGAAAAGCTAGGTATTCTCCAAGGTTTATCCCCATGTGATAGGATGAGACAATGCTGCTAAAAGGTTTATCGCAAGGCACAGGATTTTCCTTTAAACTTATTCATGTCACAGAGATCCTTGTTCTTATGTCTTACTGCTGATTTCCTCCCTACAATGATCCTATTGTCCTGCCACTCCCTGATCTTTAAGATGGTAAAGATAATTATCTATAAATACTAAGGGAACTCAGAGACCGGTGCCGGCGTGGGTCCTCTGTAAGCTGAGCGCTGGTCCCCTGGGTCCCCGCTTTTCTTTCTCTATACTTTGTCTCTGTGTCTTATTTCTTTTCTCAAGTCTCTCGTTCCACCTAACAAGAAACACCCACAGGTGTGGAGGGGCAGGCCACCCCTTCAGACCCATTTAACAAAGCACTTTGGCTGTCCCTTGGTGGAAGGGGTAAGCTGTGCTGGGGGAAACCTACTCAACTGATCTGCCCAAATTCCCCAGATCTACTAAGAAAGATTAATTCTGCTGGTCAGCAGAGACCACACCCACCTCTCTCCCTAAGGGCTCAGGCCCAGGAAGATCAGAGTTCTGCCCCTGAGCCCTTGGTTGGAGTTGTTGGAGTTCTTGCAGGGAGGACCCACCCTGTGAGGAGGAATGGATTAGGGTCCAGCATGAAGAGGCACTCTGGCCACAGTATCCCACAGCCAATGTGTTGTCCTGTGGGGAATACCTGTTGGGACCAAGCCATCCAGCCTCCCTGACTCCAGAGAGGAAAAATGTAGTCTGGAGCTATAGAGATGGCTGCCACATTACCACCCCCACTCCCCGGGAGCTTAGTGTGTTAGGCATCTAGCAGCCCCAGTGTCGGCTGTCACCCCTCCCCCAAGGAGCTCAGATAGCTTAGACAGCAGGCAGCTGCAACTGTGATGATGGCTGCCTTCCCCACCTCCCCCACTCCCCGAACTTGGCAGGCTTAGGAAGATTCTAGCCAAGTGGTTGCTGAGAATCTGCATGGCTCCCTGGTTGAGACCCTAGGCCCTGTTGGCATGGGCTCATGAGTGGAATTTTCTGATCTGTGGCTTGCACAGTTCCATAGGAAAAGTGTGGTTTCCCAGGCTGGGTAGCATGCTCACTCACCACTTCCCTTGACTGGGGAGTGAGGACTCTGCTGCCCCATGTGACTCTCAAGTGGGCCACCCCACCACACCACTCTTCCTTCCTCTCTGTGGATCATACCAAGCCACTTAGTCAGTTCTGAAGACAGAACCTGGTTACATGGTTGCCAGTGCAGGATTCACACACTGTTTTGGTTCTTTTCAATGGGAGCCTTTGATCACCTCTGCTTCTAGTCAGCCATCTTGGTCCCACCCTGACTAACCTATTTCATGTAGCATGATGACCTCAAGTTTCATCGATGTTGTAGGATGTGTAAGAGTTTCCTTACTTTTTAAAGATAAATAATATTCCATTGCACGTTGTTACGGTTAATATTGTGAGTCAACTTGATTGGATTGAAGGATGCAAAGTATTGTTCCTATGTGTGTCTGTGAGGGTGTTGCCAAAGGAGATTAACATTTGAGTCAGTTAACCAGGAAAGGCAGACTCATCCCCAATCTGAGTGGGCATAATTTAATCAGCTGCCAACATGGCCAGAATAAAAGCAGGCAAAAGAACGTGGAAAGGCTTGATTGGTTTGGTATTCTGGCCTACAGCTTTCTCTTATGCTGGATGCTCCTGCCCTGAGCAGCAGACTCCAAGTTTTCCAGCTTTGGGACTCAGACTGGCTTTCTTGCTCCTCAGCTTATAGACAGACTATTGTGAGACCTCATATCGCGATCATGTGAGTCAATATTCCTTAATAAACTCCCCTTACATGCACAACTATCCTATTAGTTCTGTCCCTCTAGAGAATCCTGACTAATACACATGTGTACACCATGTTTTGTTTACCATTCATCTTTCTTGAAAACTTGATGCTTCTACCTTTTGACTATTGTAAACTATAGCATTATGAATTTGAGCATACAAACAACTCTTCAAGCCTGTTCAAAAATAGTGTATTGATTTCTGAAAAATTAAATTAAAAACATAATTACTATTATGGCCTAGCTATTCCTCTTCTGAATATATACCCCATTGAGGTATATCTAGTTACTGCACTACTTTTTATTCCCACCAATAGCACACAAGGGTTCCACTTTCTCCGTGTCCTCACCAATACTTAGTTTCTTTCTTTTTTTTTTTTTTTAATTGTTGCAATCCTGATTGGTGTGAAGTGATAACTCACTGGGGTCTTGATCCGCATTTCCCAAAGGATTGGTTATATTGAGAATATACTAATGTGCTTGTTGACCATTTGTATATCTTCTTTAAAGAAACATCTATTCAAGTTCATTGCTCATTTTAATTGCATTGTTTTGTTATTGTTATTGAATTTTAGATGTTCTTTATATATTCTGAATAATAACCTGTTATCAGATATCTGGTTTGCAAATATTTTTTCCCATTCATTAAGTTCTTCTTTCACTTGGCTAATTTTGTCCTTTCATGCACAAAAGTTATAAATTTTAATATAGTTCAATGTATCCAATTTTACTTTTATTTTGTGTACTTTGGTGTTATATTTAAGAACTCATTGCCAAATACAATATGGTGAAGCTTTTTACTCATGCTTTCTTCTAGCAGTTTTGTGATGTTAAGACTTATGTTTAGGTCTTTAATTCATTTTGGTTAATTTTTGTACGTGGTAAAGTCAAGTCCCACCTCGTGTATATATCTAGTTTCCAAAATATCATTTGCTTTAAAGAGTATTCTTTTTCCCATTGAATTATCTTGGCACCTCTGTAGAAAACATTTGATCATATATACAAGGATTCACTTATGGGATATCTACACTTTTTCATTGATCTATATGCCTGTCTTTATGCCAATACCACATTGCTTTTATTACTTTAGCTTTGTAATTAGTTTTGAAATTAGGAAGTATGAGACTTCACATTTTGTTATTTGTTAATATTGTTTTGATTATTTAGGGTACCTAGACATTTTATAGATTTTAAGATCTATTTTTTCTGTTCCTGAATAGAAACACAATTCGAATTTTGAAGAAGATTGCATTATATCTATATATTTCTTTGAGTAGCATTGTCATCCTAGCAATATTAAGCCTTCCAATCAATGAACATGGAATATGTTTTCATTTCTTGTGTGTCTTAATGTCTTTCAGCAACATTTTGAACTTTTCAGTGTACAAATCTTTCATTGCTTTGGTTCAACTTATTCCTTAGTATTTTATATTGCTTTATTTTTTGATATGAGACCGGGTAGGTTTTCTAGTGTAGTCTACCCTAGAATCATCTATGTTGCTAAAAGGGTCCGGTTGGAAATTCTCTGAGTCTACTCTGTTCATCAGAGGTCTTGAAATTTTAATCAACCTGGTCTTGCGGTGTCATGCTCATATCAGAATCACCCATGTGGATAAATGAGTGGTTCTGGGGATTCCCAGGCACACTTCTGTTCATCTGAGCTCTAGGAAGTTGCATTGCTAGTTCTCTCATGAAACCTCTAGAGGGACAATTTTTGAGCCTGCTGGTGTATCTCTCCCTGGAAATTCACTTAGTCCGTATGTAATCTTTAAGAACTTTTAATTGCAGAAATAGCTCAGAACCACAATTTTCTTTAGAAGCAGTCTATTTGAGAAATGAAACGTTTTTAACTTGAATGAAATGGGATTTACATAATTTTCACAATTGTGAACATTACTAATTCTATAGGCAATGGGATGAAACTAAGCATTGGAATCTAATAAGTCTGGGTTCAAAACCATCAAGAGGCACTCAGATCATTTATTCATTTGTTTTTTTTTTTTTTTTTAATTAGCCACAAAATACACAGTTCATTACATTGTTTCAAATACTAAATGGCACAATACATAAAGGGTCTGTTGTAGGTAGACTTTCTGGGAATTACCAAGATTCCATTTTCTAATCACCAGCACCTGTGAACATGATAAGTATTTTATGTTCTATGGCACAGTCGACTTTTAAAAAGGATACATTATTCAAATAAGCCTTAACAAATCACATGAACTCTTAAACAGAGAACCTTCCTTGGATGATGACAGAACAGCACAGCAGAAGAGGCAGTCAAAGATTTGAAGCATAAGAAGAATTCAACACCCTGTTACAGCTTTGGACATTCACACACACACACACACACACACACACACACACACACACAGACAAATTGCAGAAAGCCTCTAGGAGTAGAAAATGATTCCTAGCTGACAGACAGCAAGGCAAAAGGAACTTTAGATCTAAAACTGCAAGGAACTTTATTCTGTTGATATCCGAATAAGCTTAGAAGCAGATTCTTCCTGTAACCTACGTATTAGTAACCAGTCTATTCATCAACTTTCTTTCAACTGTGTGATATCCTAAGAAAACTCCCAGTCATCCCAGCTGGCTTTTTACCTAAAGAACGTTGAGTTAACAAATGTGTGTTGGTTTTAGGACACTAAGTTTGTGATAACTTGTTATACAGTAATAGAAAACTAATATAGGGCCCCAAACAACACTTGCATATTGAAAGTGTTCAATAAATGTCAATTCCCTTTCATTCTGTATGCAAACGATAACATACTTTTTTCTCAGATAGACTAGTTTCACTTATATTTGCCTAAATGAACAAAATTCCTATCATGCAAGGCATAACTGAAATCCATTTTTCTGAAGAAGCATTATGTGATCACTCCAGGGAAAAAGTATATGTATTTCTTTTTGAATTATCGTAACAGTATTGTTGTATCTTTTCACCACATGAACTGTATTTTGATGTTTATTATAATTGTGAGTGAATATCTTACCTCCAGAACTAGATTACACATCCTTTAAGAGCATGACTGTTATGTGTGAACTTGATCCTATCATTATGATATTAGCTGGTTATTTTGCTTGCTAGTTGATGTAAATGGACTAAATGGTCCACTTAAAAGACACAGACTGGCAAATTGGATAAAGAGTCAAGACCCATCAGTTTGCTGTATTCAGGAGACCCATCTCATATGCAGAGACACACATAGGCTCAAAATAAAGGGATGGAAGAAGATCTACCAAGAAATTGGAAAACAAACAAACAAAAAAAGCAGGGGTTGCAATTCTAGTGTCTGATAAAACAGACTTTAAACCATCAAAGATCAAAAGAGACAAAGAAGACTATTACATAATGATAAAGGGATCAATTCATCAGGAAGACCTAACTATCCTAAATATATATGCACCCAATACAGGAGCACCCAGATTCATAAAGCAAGTCCTTGGAGACTTAACAAGAGACTTAGACTCCCATACAATAATAATGGGAGACTTTAACACCCCACTGTCAACATTAGACAGATCAACGAGACAGAAAGTTAACAAGAATATCCAGGAATCAAACTCAACTCTGCACCAAGTGAACCTAATAGACATCTACAGAACTCTCCACCTCAAATCAACAGAATATACATTCTTCTCAGCACCACATCACACTTATTCCAAAATTGACCACATAGTTGGAAGTAAAGCACTCTTTAGCAAATGTAAAAGAACAGAAATTATAACAAACTGTCTCTCAGACCACAGTGCAATCAAACTAGAACTCAGGACTAAGAAACTCAATCAAAACCGCTCAAACACATGGAAATTGAACAACCTGCTCCTGAATGATTACTGGGTACATAACGAAATGAAGGCAGAAATAAAGATATTCTTTGAAACCAATGAGAACAAAGATACAACATACCAAATTCTCTGGGACACATTTAAAGCAATGTTTAGTGGGAAATTTATAGCACTAAATGCCCACAAGAGAAAGCAGGAAAGATCTAAAATTGACACCATAACATCACAATTAAAAGAACTAGAGAAGCAAGAGTAAACACATTCAAAAGCTAGCAGAAGGCAAGAAATAACTAAGAGCAGAGCAGAACTGAAGGAGATAGAGACACAAAAAACCCTCCAAAAAATCAATGAATCCAGGAGCTGTTTTTTTTTTGAAAGATCAACAAAATTGATAGACAGCTATCAAGACTAATAAAGAAGAAAAGAGAGAAGAATCAAAGAGACACAATAAAAAATGATAAAGGGGATGATGTTGGCCTCATAAAATGAGTTAGGGAGGATTTCCTCTCACCACCAACCCCACAGAAAAACAAACTACCATCAGAGAATACTATAAACACCTCTATACAAATAAGCTAGAAAACCTAGAAGAAATGGATAATTCCTGGACACTTATACTCTCCCAAGACTAAACCAGGAAGAAGTTGAATCCCTGAATAGACCAATAGCAGGCTCTGAAATTGAGGCAATAATTAATAACCTACCAAACAAAAAAAGTCCAGGACCAGATGGATTCACAGCTGAATTCTACCAGAGGTACAAGGAGGAGTTGGTACCATTCCTTGTGAAACTAACTCAAATCAATAGAAAAAGAGGGAATCCTCCCTAACTCATTTTATGAGGCCAACATCATCCTGATACCAAAGCCTGAGAGAGATACGCAAAAAAAGATAATTTTAGACCAATATCCCTGATGAACATTGATGCCAAAATCCTCAATAAAATACTGTCAAACCGAATCCAGCAGCACATCAAAAAGCTTATCAACCATGATCAAGTTGGCTTCATCCCTGGGATGCAAGGCTGGTTCAACATACACAAATCAATAAACATAATCCAGTGTATAAACAGAACCAAAGACAAAAACCACATGATTATCTCAATAGATATAGAAAAGGCCTTTGACAAAATTCAGCAGCCCTTCATGCTAAAAACTCTCAATAAATTCGGTATTGATGGAACGTATGTCAAAATAATAAGAGCTATTTATGACAAACCCACAGCCAATATCATACTGAATGGGCAAAAACTGGAAGCATTCCCTTTGAAAACTGGCACAAGACAGGGATGCCCTCTCTCACCACTCCTATTCAACATAGTGTTGGAAGTTCTGGTTAGGGCAATCAAGCAAGAGAAAGAAATAAAGGGTATTCAATTAGGAAAAGAAGAAATCAAATTGTCCCTGTTTGCAGATGACATGATTGTATATTTGGAAAACCCCATCGTCTCAGCCCAAAATCTCCTTAAGCTGATAAGCCACTTCAGCAAAGTCTGAAGAAACAAAACCAATGTGCAAAAATCACAAGCATTCTTACACACCAGTAACAGACAAACAGAGAGCCAAATCATGAATGAACTCCCATTCACAACAGCTTCAAAGAGAATAAAATACCTAGGAATCCAACATACAAGGGATGTAAAGGACCACTTCAAGGAGAACTACAAACCACTGCTCAGTGAAATAAAAGAGGACACAAACAAATGGAAGAACATACCATGCTCATGGATAGGAAGAATCAATATTGTGAAAATGGGCATACTGCTCAAGGTAATTTATAGATTCAATGCCATCCCCATTAAGCTACCAATGACTTTCTTCACAGAATTGGAGAAAACTTCTTTAAAGTTCATATGAAACCAAAAAAGATCCCACATTGCCAAGACAATCCTAAGGCAAAAGAACAAAGCTGGAGGCATCACGCTACTTGACTTGAAACTATGCTACAAGGCTACAGTAACCAAAACAGCATGGTACAGGTACCAAAACAGAGATATAGACCAATGGAACAGAAGAGAGCCCTCAGAAATAATACCACACATCTACAGCCATCTGATCTTTGACAACTTGAGAAAAACAAGAAATGGGGAAAGGATTCCCTATTTAATAAATGGTGCTGGGAAAATTGGCTAGCTATAAGTAGAAAGCTGAGACTGGATCCTTTCCTTACTCCTTATACGAAAATTAATTCAAGATGGATTAGAGACTTAAATGTTAGACCTAAAACCATAAAAAACCCTGGAAGAAAAACTAGGTAATACCATTCAGGACATAGGCATTGGCAAGTACTTCATATCTAAAACACCAAAAGCAACAGCAACAAAAGCCAAAATGGACAAATGGAATCTAACTAAACTAAAGAGCTTCTGCACAGCAAAAGAAACTACCATCAGAGTGAACAGGTAACCTACAGAATGGGAGAAAATTTTTGCAATCTACTCATCTGTCAAAGGGCTAATATCCAGAACCTATAAAGAACTCAGTCAAATTGACAAGATAAAAGCAAACAACCCCATCAAAAAGTGGGCAAAGGATATGAAAAGACACTTCTCAAAAGAAGACATTCATACAGCCAATAGACATATGAAAAATACTCATCAACACTCACCATCAGAGAAATGAAAATCAAAACCACAATGAGATACCATCTCACACCAGTTAAAATGACAATTATTAAAAAATCAGGAAACAACAGGTGCTGGAGAGAATGTGGAGAAATAGGAACACTTTTGCACTGTTGGTGGGACTGTAAACTAGTTCATCCATTGTGGAAAACAGTGTGGCGATTCCTCAAGGATCTAGAACTAGAAATACCATTTGATTCAGCCATCCCATTACTGGGTATATACCCAAAGGATTATAAGTCATGCTGCTATAAAGACACATGCACACATATGTTTATTGTGGCACTATTCACAATAGCAAAGACTTGTAATCAACCCAAATGTCCATCCTTGACAGACTGGATTAAAAAAATGTGGCACATATACCCCATGGAATACGGTGCAACCATAAAAAAAGGATGAGTTCGTGTCTTTTGTAGGGACATGGATGCAGCTGGAAACCATCATTCTCAGCAAACTACCACAAGAACAGAAAACCAAATACTGCATGTTCTCACTCATAGGTGGGAATTGAGCAATGAGATCACTTGGACACAGGAAGGGGATCATCACACACCAGGTCCTATTTTGTGGAGGGGCGACGGGGGGATAGCATTAGGAGATATACCTAATGTAAATGACGAGTTAATGGGTGCAGCACGCCAACATGGCACATGTATGCATATGTAAGAAACCTGCATGTTGTGCACATGTACCCTAGAACTTAAAGTATACTTAAAAAAAAAAAAAGAGCATGACTGGACTTTATTCATCTCTATTTCTGATTTATCCAGTTGGTACCACAACTTGTTCACATTTGTATCACTTCAAATATTTATTGAGCAAATATATATTTACTGATTCATTACTTAAGATAGTCTAAAATCAAATACATTCAATTAATCAGAAGATGTCTTACAGATAAAAATATAATTTTCAGTGCAGTGGTTGATGAACAGTTATGTAATAAATATCTGCTCATGTATACGGAGGAAAAACTGTATGTAAAATAATCATTGTTAATTATTCTATTTTGAGTCTAACGTTTCATTTGTAGCTGTTCAATTTTCTGATTTATTTCCTGTTTTGTAGGTGAACTGATTTTCTAGCTGCTCCAAGATAACAGGTGTCCCATAAACGATAAACAAGAGAAAAAAAGCTTTGGGAAAATATCTGAAGCATTAAGATTAAAGCTTTGATGTAAAGAATTATCTACTCTTTGAAGAGGGCCAAAAGTCATCAATAATCATTATAGTACCTTACAAGGGGAATGTAATTTAAAAACATTTGTCAAATATTCTTTAAAAAATACTACCTTAAAATTCGAAAGTTGAAAGAGTTCAGAATCTAAATGTTTTCCACTGCTTTATCTTGTCATTACTTCTCAGTAGCTTTTAGAAAGGTCATTGACTTATATGTAAGAAACTCAAAGTTTACATTTTTTTCTTTGATAGCTCTAAAACCTGAAAATAAATATACAGGGATAAAGTTATATTAGTTCTATTTATATAAATTAGTGTTTAAAGTTAGATTTTTGGGTTAAATATAATGATGAGAAGAAATAGCAGTCAGGATATTAAATAAATAATCAGAATTCCTACTTCACACAAAATGAAATTATGTATTTAGAAAGGTCAAAATGCACTTTCAGAGGGAATTCACTACATATTTTAAATAAACTAATAAGAGATTTTACAGTCATATTTTTATTTTGTTATTAAAATGAACCATTTGTGACTATAAATGACATTTTTAAACTTTAGATATCGCTTTACCAAAAAAAAAAAAAAAAAAAATGTAGAATACTTCTCACTCTTCAGTGCTACTTTTTTTTTTTTTTTTTTTTCTGAGATGGAGTCTCTCTGTCGCCCAGGCTAGAGTGCAGTGGTGAGATCTTGGCTTACTGCAACTTCTGCCTCCTGGGTTCAAGTGATTCTCCTGCTTCAGCCTCCCAAGTAGCTGGGATTACATGTGCTCACCACTATGCCTGGCTACTTTTTTTGTACTTTTAGTAGAAATGGGGTTTCACCAGGTTGGCCAGGCTGATTTCGAACTCCTGACCTCAGGTGATCTGCCTGCCTCAGCCTCCCAAAGTGCTGGGATTATAGGTGTGAGCCACCGTGCTTGGCCCAGTCCTACTTTTTTATGTTCTCAAGAGTTTTATTTTTTGGAAGGCTACATATCAATTTTAAACCAATTGGTTTATAATGTTTGACAATAAAAATATGGTTTAGTGTCATTTGGGATCATTTTAGCTGTGGTAATTCTTTCAATTATAGCATTCCTTAAAATAAAAATAAAAGATATACATGTGTAAATGTACGTTCATATTTTTATTTTTGTCTTAATTAAAGTACAGTCATATAAGGAGAAGAAGAATACAGGTAAAACCAACAATATTGTAACTAAAATAATATTGGGGATTTTAATAGCCAAGGATGTTGCTGAATTGAAGAAACAAAAAGAAAAAAAAAAAAAACAAACCTGTGTTAAACAATATACTTAATGATTAAGCAAAACATGTAAGACTGAAGATGACTTTCAGATAAAAGACTGAAAAAGAAACATTCATTTTTATCTGAATATCTTGCAGCGATTTCTGCAAATGTAAACTACTTCTTAGAATAATGAACTTTAGTATGACTACATGTTTAGGAGTAAAAGAGGAAATAAAAGATAGGTGCAATGTCTCAGAGGAGGCATTGTGTGTAAATGAAAATACATTTGTGTAAAGTAGATGATTGGTGCAAGTAGTATTTTTGAAAATTAATGAAATAAATAGTAATAATAGTAACTAAATAAAAGAAGTCTTCTTTAGTGTGTCTCTTTAGAATTTCCAAAGGGTTTAGTAATTAAGATGACATTCACAGGTAATAATATATTATTAGTACTATGATGATAAAAATTATCCATATCCATATATGCATAGAACTTTAAAGTCTACAAAAATATGTCTATGAATATATGTATTTATATATTACCACAAATGCACAATAATTCCTCACTTTGTCAATAGGTTCTTGGAAACTGAGATGTTAAGGGAAGTGACATAAATTTTTTTTATCAAAGTTGTAAGAAAACTACATTCCCCATCTCTACTAAAACTACAAAATTAGCCGGGCATGGTGGTGCATGCCTGTAATCCCAGCTACTCGGGAGGCTGAGGCAGGAAAATTGCTTGAATGCAGGTGGAGGCTGCGGTGAGCCCAGATCGTGTCATTGCACTCCAGCCTGGGCAGCAAGAGCAAAAGTCCATCTCACACACACACACACACACACCCCCCCCCCCCAAAAAAAAAAAAAAAAAAAAAAAAAGAAAGGAAATATATTGAAGGACACTACTTTATTTAAATATCCACTGTACGTCATTTCCCTTAAAGTTGCAGTTTCCAAGAACTTGTTGATGATGTTAAGTAAATATTTAATGTTTATAAATATAGATCTACAGTTTTTCACAACATTTGGATTATTACCCTGACATTACAAATAAGGAAACTTAGGTTCAGAGAGTCAAAGTGGTTTGACTAACAATATATGTCTTAGTCTGTTTGGACTGCTTTGACATAAATATCATAGACTGGATGCTTATAGACAATAGAAATTTATTTCTTACAGTTCTGGAAGCTGGGAAGTGTAAGATGAAGAGTTTGGCAGATGTGATGTCTGGTGACCACTTCATGATTCATAGGCAGCCATCTTTTTGCTGTGGTCCTCACATGGTGGAAGGGATAAGGCAGCTCTCTGAGGACAATTTTACAAATGCACTGTCTCAGTTAGCCAGAACTACATTCCTTTGGGAGGTTCTAGGTAAAAATCTGTTGTTTTACCTTTTCTAGCTTCTAGGGGGCCACTTCATTCTTGGCTCATGACCTCTTTCTCTATGTTGAAAGCACATCACTTCAAGTTCTACTTCTTTCTGACTGTATCTTTTCCTGCTTCCTTCAATCCCTTATAAGGAATCATGTAATTACACTGGGCTCAAGGCTCAACCTACCTGAGGTTCACTGCTGCCACCAATAATGCCCATGTACCCAGCCCACAGGCCGAAGGACTGTCCTGCTTACTTCCGGCTCACAGCATATCTGGGGCCCACGACCACCACCCCGGTATCTATGTATGCTGCCCAAGGGCCCAAGGACTGTCCAGCCCAGGGCCTGCCACAGCAACCACTGGCACTCACTGTCACCCCTCCCCCGTCCAGTGGCAGGGCTGCCCCATGCCTTTACATACTGCCAAGTGCACTAGGACCAGACTGTATAGTGTCTCCTTTCCCAGTAAAGTCACTCCATAGCCTTCACAAACAAACATAGACTAACCCATTGAGGAACTAGCAAACATTGCTAACATTGATTATAGCTGAAAATATTTTACAGTGACTACAGTAATCTACCCACCTAGAACCAAAGCCTAAGCACCCTACTCAACTAACACTATATATATATCTGTAGGAAAAAGTGTTACCCTACAAAATCTACTCCACAAAATTGGGAGAAGTGACAGTTACACTAGATGCACAGAAAACAAGGCAGGGACACACACACACAAAAAAAACATAAGAAAGCAAGGCAACATGACACCTTCAAAGGAATAAAATAATTCTCCAGAAATAGATCCCAAAGAACAAATAAACAATATGTAATTCCTGAAAAAAGAATTCAAAATAATGATCTTAAAGAAACTCAATGAGATAGCAGAGTATACAGACAACACAAAGAAAACAATTCAACAAAGAAATAGAATAATAATAAAACTGAACATAAATTCTGAAACTGAATACTGTAATAAATAAAATGAAAATACAATTGAAAAATTCAACAAGATATTATATCAAAAAACGAATAATTTTTGATCTTGAAGACAGGACTTTTGAAATAACCCAGTCAGACAAAAAATAACAACAAGAAAAGAAGAAGAAAAAAGAATTTTAAAAAATCCACTTGACATATGGGACATCATTTAAAGAAGAAATATTAACATTTTGAGATGTCAGAAGAGACTGAAAAAGGCATAGGGAACCTATTTGATGAAATAGTAGCTGAAAACTTCTCAAGTCTTGGAAAAGAAATAGACATCTAGATGGAGGAAGTTCAAAACTTCCCAAATACCTTCAACTCAAAAAGGTCCTCCCTGAGGCATATTTTAGTCAAATTAGTCAAAAGGCAAAGACAGAGAATTGACAAAGAGAGAATTCTAAATCAGCCAAAGAAAAGCATCAAGTCACATATATGAAAATCCCCATCAGACTACCAAGAGATTTCTCAGCAGAAACCTTTCAGTTCAGGAGAGAATGGGATGATACATTCAAAGTGTTAAAAAAAAAAAAAAAAAAAACTAGACAAAAATACTATACACAGCAAAGCTATCCTTCAGAGATGAAGCAGAAATAAAGTCTTCCTCAGACAAACAAATATTGAGGGAATTAATCACCCCTAGAACAGCCCTACAAAAGCTAAGAGAATCCAAATCTGGAAGTGAAAGGACAATATCTACCTTTATGAAAACACATAAAGTGGAAAACTTAAAGGAGTGGAAAACTTAAAGGAGTGGAAAACATACTGATGGTACAGATATATAAATGAAAAACAGAAGGGAATCAAATGTTATCACTGCAGAAAATTACCAAACCACAAATATAAATGATAAGAGAGGAAGAACGGAACAAAGAATTAATGAAACAATCAGAAAACAATTAACAAAATGACAGGAATAAATCCTCAACTGTCAGTAACAACCTTAAATGTGAATGATATAAATTTCTCAATTAAAAGGTATAGACTGAGTGAATGGGTAAACAAGACCCAACTACATAGGTAAACTCACTTTGCCTGTAAAGACACAAATATACTGAAAATGAATAGGTGAAAAAAGATGTTTCACACAAGCAGAAACCAAAATTGTGCAAAAGTAGCTATACTTATATCAGACAAAATAGACAGTAAGTCAAAAAACATAAAAGGAGGAAAAGATGCTCATTATACAATGATAAAGGGATCAATTCAAAAAAATGATATAGTAGTTATGTATTTAAGTGCATCCAACAACAGATTACTCATATATATAAAGCAAATATTATTAGATCTAAAGAGAGAAACTATCCCAAAATAATAATAGTTAAGAATTTCAACACTGCACTTAATACACTGGACAGATCATCTAGTCAGAAAGTCAAGGAAGACTTAAACTGCACTTTAGACAAAATAGACCTAACTGACATTTGTAGAGCATATTATTCAACAGCTAGAGAAAAAACATTCTTCTCTTTAGCACATTGAACATTTTCCAGGATAGATAGACCATATGTCAGGCCACAAAACAAGTCTCAACAAATGAAAAAAAATATTGAAACAATATGGCAACAGGTATGTGAAAAGGTGCCTAACATCATTGGTCATTAGAGAAATGCAAATTGAAATGACAATGAAATATTCTCTTACTCCGGTTAAAATGACTTTCTCCAAAAGACAAGTGACAACAAATTCTGGCAGGAATGTTTAGAAAAAGGCACTCTTATACACTGTTGGTGGAAATGAAAGTAGTACAGTCACTATGGAAAATAGTATAGAGGTTTCAAAAAATTAAAAATAAAACTACCATATGATTTAGCACTACTGAATATTTATTCAAAGGAAAGAAAACCAGTGCACTGAAGAGAGATATGCACCCCCATGCCTATTGCACCACTATTTACAATAGCCAAAATATAAAATCTACCTATGTTTTAATCAACGGATAAATGAGTAAAGAAAATGTGGCATGCATACACAATGGCATACTATTTAGCCATACAAAATAATGGAATCCTAACATTTGTGGCAACATGGTTGAACCCAGAGGACATTATATTAACTGAAATAAATCAAGCACAAAAAGATTTATGCTGCATGTTTTCACTCTCACTTTTTATGTGGGAGCTAGAAAAATTGAGCTTATAGAAGTGGAGAACAGAATTACGGTTATTAGAGGCTATGAATCCTAGGGAGGAGGGGAGGTTAGGGACAGATTGGTTAATGAATACACTATAGTTATATAGGGGAAATTGATTCAAGTGTTTCATAGCACTGTGGTGGTAGATATACTTAACAACAATTTATTGTGTTTGTTCAGAAAGCTAGAAGAGAAAATTTTGAATGTTCTCAACACAAAGAAATGATAAATGTTTTAGGTGATGGATGTGATAACTATCCTAATTTGATCATTACACGTTGTATAGTTGTGTGAAAATATCAGTCTGCACCCCATAAATATGCACAATTATTATGTGTCAACTGGAAATAAATGGAATAAAGTGCATGATTTTTGTATGTCAACTATACCTAAAGTGTTTAACACATAAGAAATATGGGGAGTATAATGTATCATTTCTTCCTTCATATAAAAGTTGCCAAGTGCACTTAGATATTTGAACTGTTCCAATATAACTCAAACTTTAGTATCATTATAAAATTATTATTATTACCTTTTTTTTTTTTTTT
The DNA here is from genome assembly GCF_008728515.1 of Papio anubis. Lineage (NCBI taxonomy): Eukaryota > Metazoa > Chordata > Mammalia > Primates > Cercopithecidae > Papio > Papio anubis. The sequence continues at coordinate 102,686,528 of NC_044978.1, forward strand.
TTTTGTGACAGAGTCTCGCTCTGTTGCCCAGGCTGGAATGCAGTGGCATGATCTTGGCTCACTACAAGCTCCGCCTCCCAGGTTCATGCCATTCTCCTGCCTCAGCCTCCCAAGTAGCTGAGACTACAGGCACCTGCCACCATGCCTGGCTAATTTTTTCTATTTTTTAGTAGAGACAGGGTTTCACTGTGTTTGCCAGGATGGTCTCGATCTCCTGACCTCATGATCTGCCCACCTTGGCCTCCCAAAGTGCTGGGAATATAGGCGTGAGCCATTGTGCCCGGTCTACCTAATTTTTCCAAGTTTTATTTTCCCCCTTATTATCAATCTTCCTCTATTCAGTTCATTATACTCAGTTAATGCATGCTATTTAGTTAATGTCAACTATAAAATTACAGGTGTTTTAAATCCTGAAAAGAAAATTTTATTAAAAATGAAATTTGTCAATTAACACAATGCAATAATGTTCTCCCTGTGCTTAATAATTTAAGCATAGTGCTATTGCACATATTTGCTGTTTGATCATAGCTTTGAGAGAAATAGAATTGAGCACCATAAATTAACTGAGCATATATAACTTTTTGTCAATGTATGCTCCCCTGTTTCTTTCTATTTCTCTTCCATTTTCCTACCTTTCTTTGCCATACTTTCTTTCTGCTAAAAGTTTAACAGACAGAGAGCCAAATCACGAGTGAACTCCCATTCACAATTGCTTCAAAGAGAATAAAATACCTAGGAATCCAACTTACAAGGGATGTGAAGGACCTCTTCAAGGAGAACTACAAACCACTGCTCAACAAAATAAAAGAGGACACAAACTAATGGAAGAATATTCTACACTCATGGATAGGAACAATCAATATCATGAAAATGGCCATACTGCCCAAGGTAATTTATAGATTCAATGCCATCCTCAGGAAGCCACCAATGACTTTCTTCACAAAACTGGAAAAAACTACTTTAAAGTTCATATAGAACCAAAAAAGAGCCTGCATTGCCAAGACAATCCTAAGCCAAAAAAACAAAGCTGGAGACATCATTCTACCTGATTTCAAACAATACTACAGGGCTACAGTATCCAAAACAGCATGGTACTGGTACCAAAATAGAGATATAGACAAATGGAACAGAACAGAGCCCTCAGAAATAATACCACACATCTACAACCATCTGATCTTTGACAAACCTGCCAGAAACAACAAATGGGGAAAGGATACCCTATTTAATAAATGGTGCTGGGAAAACTGGCTAGCTATATGTAGAAAGTTGAAACTGAATCCCTTCCATACACGTTATATGAAAATTAATTCGAGATGGATTAAAGACTTAAATGTTAGACCTAAAACCGTAAAAACCCTCAAAGAAAACCTAGGCAATACCATTCAGGACACAGGCATGGGCAAGGACTTCATGACTAAAACACCAAAAGCAATGGCAAAAGCCAAAATTGACAAATGGGATCTAATTAAAGAGCTTCTGCACAGCAAAAGAAGCTACCATCAGAGTGAACAGGCAACCTACAGAATGGGAGACACTTTCATGGTCTACCCATCTAACAAAGGGCTAATATCCAGAATCTACAAAGAACTTAAACAAATTTACTAGAAAAAAATCAAACAACCCCATCAAAAAGTGGGCAAAGGATATGAACAGACATTCTCAAAAGGGACATTTATGAAGCCAACAGACACATGAAAAAATGCTCATCATCACTGGCCATCAGAGAAATGCAAATTAAAACTACAATGAGATACCATCTCACAGTAGTTAAAATGGCGATCATTAAAAAGTCAGGAAACAACAGGTGCTGGAGAGGATGTGGAGAAATGGAAACACTTTTATACTGTTGGTGGGAATGTAAACTAGTTCAACCATTGTGGAAAATAGTATGGCAATTCCTCAAGGATCTAGAACTAGAAACACCATTTGACCCAGCCATCCCATTACTGGGTATATACCCAAATGATTATAAATCATGCCACTATAAAGACACATGCACACATATGTTTATTGTGGCACTATTCACAATAGCAAAGACTTGGAACCAACTCAAATGTCCATCAATGATAGACTAGATTAAGGAAATTTGGCAAATATACACCATGGAATACTATGCAGCCATAAAAAAGGATGAGTTCATGTCCTTGTAGGGACATGGATGAAGCTGGAAACCATCATTCTGAGCAAACTATCACAAGGACAGAAAACCAAACACTGCATGTTCTCACTCATAGATGGGAATTGAACAATAAGAACAACTGGACACAGGGTGGGGAGCATCACACACTGGGGCCTGTTGTGGGGTGGGGGAGGGCAGAAGGGTAGCATTAGAAGATATACCTAATGTAAATGACTAGTTAATGGGTGCAGCACACCAACCTGGCACATGTATACATATGTAACAAACCTGCACGTTGTGCACATGTACCCTAGAATTTAAAGTATAATAAAATAAATAAATAAAATTTTTTAAAAAGTTAATAATCTTTAACACAGGCAAATGCTATAGCTGTATAGAAACACTTTGTACTGTTATATTCAATTTCAGCAGATTTTTCAGCTTTGGAAATAAATCAGCATTTATATTTAATGAAATCACTATCAGAATTTGAAAATATCTTTTATATTCTGTGGGGAAGCATTAGAAAAAGCAGTTTAGCAGTAACATTGTCTCGGCACTTCCATTTCCCCTCCACAGAAACAGCTTGTGGGTTTTCTGGTAAAGCAAACTGCTTTTTACCTCTGACTTAAGTTTCCAACTGCCCTGAAGTGAAGGTTAAACTAGGAAGGAGAGTATTGATTCACATTTCATATGGGAGCTATCTTTGGACTGCCCTGGGCTATGTATCTGTACCATATAATGACAGTTGCACCAGTTCTTAAATGAACCTAGATGCCTAGTTAAGTAGGTGACATACGCAAAGCTTCTGTGTCCCGGTTTTAACCCAGAGTGTACAAAAGACTATTCACATTGGCAACTTGTCAGAGATATTCTTGAATGTCAGTTTATTGTATCAATGCTATATGGTATCTACAAGAGAAAATGGAACACACTGAAACCACTGAAATAACTCACACTTTCTCCATATTGTGAGCAAAAAGTATTTGCAATGAATGGTTAGTTTCACGAGTCAACTTGGCTAGGCTATGGTATTCAATCAAACAGTAATTTACATGTAATGGTGGAGGTATTTTGTAGATGTGATTAATATCCACAATCAATTAAGTTAAAGAAGTGGCCTTGATAATTTGGGTGGGCTTTATGCAATTAATTGAAAGTCTTAAGGGCAAAACTAAAGTTGCCCCAAGGAGCAAAGAATCCTGACTCAAGATTAGAGCATCAGCTCCTGCCAGAAAGTTTCTGGCTTGTTCACCTTCTCCTGCCAATTTTGGACTTACCACACCCATAGTTACGTAAGCCAATTTCTTGAAATAAATCTCTTTGTTTTATAGATATAGATATAAATGTAGATAAGGTGATATAGATGTTACTGGTTTTGTTTCTTTGGAGAACACTAAATAATACAGTATTATTGGCACAACACTCGGCAAAAGCAGTTCTCTGCTGAAAAAGCTAGTTTTTCTAAACTTTTCTGGTATGCAAGGCATCATCTCGCTTGTTTTCTTATGTAGAATTTAATCTTATTAAAAAACACCAAACTCACGATATAGGGTTGACATTTGGCTTAAAGTTTGTTTTTTTTTTTTTTTCCTCATAATACTGGGATTACATGATACGCTTTTGACCAAAGTATACTATGATTCACAGGATAATAATGGGACTCTCAGATATTTTAATCCACTTTCATTGATTTTTAGTGTACTGTCCTTCTCTTTTACTCCACAACTCCTTAATTTTGTATGCATACAATTTTGCCTTAGTCTCTCTGAGGATATTGCTGCTATTTATATTTGATCTATAGTTCTTAAGGTTATTCTTTTACTTTCAACAGAAAGAAGGAATTAGTTTCATCTCATCTGTCAAATTTAATACTTTAATAATGCTATCTGGAAGTCCATGTTAAGAAGGACTCTGTTGGTCTGTGTTTCTGATCAGTAGGAACAATTGATGTTTTTGGCAATTGACAAGGGTGTGTAAGAGAAGGGACGGGAGGAAATGCAATACCTTTGGAAAATCGTAATCTATACAAAGATGCTGGAAAAATCTTTTATCACCAGCCCTGACCTATCTATTGAGCACCAAACCTAGGTCCAATTGCTTCTAAATTTTTCTTGCAAGTGGCACCATCACCATTCTACTCTTCTATGAGTTCAAATTTTCTCGATTCCACATGTGAGTGGAATCATATGATATTTATCTTTCTCTGCCTGGCTTGTTCTACTTAACATAATGCCCTCTGTTTTATCCATGTCCTTTTTAAAAGGCCGAATAGTATTCCACTGTGTATATTTACCACATTTTAAATCCATTCATTTGTTATATATGTATTAAAACATCACAATGTATCCCGTCAATATATACAATTATTTGTCAATTAAAAATAAAATAAAACTTTAAAAACTTTAAATAAATGTGTAAATTGTATCACTTTCATCTAGTCATGAAACCAGAAAAGATAGTCATTTAAGCTCTTCTTTTTTCTACAGCCTTTATTCTTGCTAAAACTGAGCTTTGATAATTCTGCTTTCTAAACATATATTTTATCTATCCACTCTGCATAGAAACCTTGGATGTATTCCTATCATAAAACTTAAAGCATACTTTTGTTTTTTACTCTCCCACTAAACACTCTCTTAAGAACAGACATTCAGATTAGTCTTTGCATATCAGAGTGGCTAAAATAATGTATGACACTGAGCAAGCTATCAATAAATATTTGCTAAATATGTGGACATCCTTTATAACAGCTTTTCCATCCCAGGCAAAATTAGATGTAACTGAATCCCCACTCTCTCCATGTCCTCACTTTCTTCAAAATACTTCCTAAAAGGTACTAGATAACTTGTTCGCATTTATTTGTAATCACTATTATCTCATACTAGTGTCTGTTAAATTATGCAAATAAATCACATCTCAAATCATTCCTGTGTCACTTGCACTCAGTGCAGTTCTTGATTTTTATTGTCTCAGCAAAGTTTTGTTATAGGAAAGTGAATAAAAATTCTTTAGGAAAAGAGGAATCTGGAAAGATGCTTGTGGTCTGGGGTTCAGATCCTCTTCCAGGTATAGAGAATGGGCATTGTGTTTGTTGTTGTTGCTGTTTGTTGTTGTTTTAAGACTCAGACTGGAGTGTAGTGGTGCTATCTTGGCTCACTACAACTTCCGCCTCCTGGGTCAAAGAGATTCTCGTGCCTTAGCCTCCTGAGTAGCTGAGACTAAAGGCATGCACCACTATATCTGGCTAATTGTAGAGACAGGTGTTTTTGTTTTTTGTTTTTTGTTTTTTGTTTTTTTTTTTGAGATGGAGTTTTGCTCTTCTTGCCCAGGCTAGAGTGCAATGGTGCGATCTCCGCTCACTGCAACCTCTGCCTCCTGGGTTCAAGTGATTCTCCTGCCTCAGCCTCCCAAGTAGCTGGGATTTCAGGTGTGCACCACCAAGTCTAGCTAATTTTGTATTTTTAGTACAGACAGGGTTTCACCATGTTGGTCTGGCTGGTCTCGGACTCCTGACCTCAAGTGATCCACCCGTTTTGACCTGCCAAAGTGCTGGGATTACAGGCATGAGCCACTGCACCGGGTTGAGACAGGGATTTACCATGTTGACCAGGCTGGTCTCGAACTCCTGACCTCAAGCGATCTGCCCACCTTGGTCTCCCAAAGTGCTGGGATTACAGGCATGAGCCACCACACCCAGCCAGCAGTGTGTTCTTCATACTCAGTTTCACACATAGGTGTTCTGGGTCAGATATTGATTTGTTATCATTATTGAAATGATAACTTTTCCCAGCTTTTATCAGAGATGATTCAATGAAAGCTAGATGAAAAACTCTAGTATATGTGTGACAAGATACTCCAAAGGTGAGGAATGAAGAAAATGCAATGTCTCTGCTTATATTCAGGAGTAGGAGGAAGTTGCCTTTCCTTCCTTTCCCTCTCAAAAGGAGGCACAAAAATCTATGCTTCTTCAAGATGTGTTGAAAAGGATCCTAGATTCTCTAACCATTTGGAATGTGAACGCATTTTTCTTTTTTTCTTTTCTTTTTTTTTTTTTTTTTTGAGGCGGAGTCTTCACTCTGTCCCCCAGGCTGGAGTGCAGTGGTAACATCTCGGCTCACTGCAAGCTCCGCCTCCCGGGTTCGCGCCATTCTCCTGCCTCAGCCTCCCGAGTAGCTGGGACTACAGGCGCCCGCCACCTCGCCCGGCTAGGTTTTTGTATTTTTTTTAGTAGAGACGGGGTTTCACCGTGTTAGCCAAGATGGTCTCGATCTCCTGACCTCGTGATCCGCCCGCCTCGGCCTCCCAAAGTGCAGGGATTACAGGCGTGAGCCACCGCGCCTGGCCTGTGAACGCATTTTTCTAAGGGCCAGATACACCCCTCTGTTTCTGAATTTTAATATCTAGGGATATCTCCAAGATCCTGGGCACATTTTCCCTTGAAATAGAAACACATACTTTGGGAGCTAGGTAAATCTCTCTGGAGTTCTTTTAGTATCCAAGCAAGTGAATGTTAACCTCTTAAGGCTTGCTTTTAGCCCAGGGACCAATGTTTTTAGTGAAATTTATTCAGAAAGCTCCAACTCTTCAAGAACACAACATATTTTCTATACACTGCCATCCGGCTATAATCTCTCAAGATGCAGTCACCCAGGTAAAGTGTGTTTTGAGAAAGCATAGTTGAATATGGGGGTGTGAACTAAAAACCAAAGTGTTGGAGCTTGAAGGCCTTTGGAGGTAATTGGACCAAAATCAGAATCTCTGCAGAGTAGAGAGGTATCTGTGTAACTTTATAAATGTAGTTCAAATAATTAATGTCAATGAGAACAAACTACATGATTGGAATGAAGTAAAAGTAATTCTAATAACAGAATATTATAAAGCTTATACCTCAACACACTCTTTAAAATTATTTCTAACAGATGAAAAATCTTAAATAAAAACATCAGTAAATCAAATCTGGTGCTACATTAAAAGGATGATGAATGCTTACTTAGAATGTTTTATTCCAGTAATGAAAAAAAGACAGTTTAAAATTATTAAATCTACATAATAGAACACAACAATAATTCAGAGTTGAAAATAACTTCCATTACCACTAGGAACCAATATATTAGTTTAATGAACCAATTATAAAGACTCAGTAATGGAGAACTAAATATGACTTTGGTACCAAAATAGAAAGACAGATCTGTGGGATCAATTAGAAACCTCAGAAATGAATGTGTATGTGTGTGTGGGTGTGGGTGCATGTGTATGTTCGTATACATTTAGTATAGATATACAGCTAGTTTCTATTTGGTGAAGAAACGCTAGAGCAGTTAATACATAAATTAGGGCAATTAACTACCTCTGAGGAAAATAAAGTGAAAGTATTATAGTAGATTATATGTAACAAGGTTGCACATGGATTAAAGAATTATATATCAAATAATTTAAATTCTTAAAAAACAAGAATAAACCATGGGTTAACGTTTATCTTGGCTGATGACTTTTCCAAATAAGACATCAAAGATCTGAGATGAAAAACAAAACAAAGCATTATTAGCATAGGCCAAAAACAGGCTGAGAAGAACGTTTGTGATATATGTGACAAGAGAATATCAAATGCCCATAATATTTATACTGCACAGACATGTGAAAGAGAAAAACTGAAACACAGTATAAGAAAATTGAGAAAGTGCATGAACAAACTTTTCAGAAGTAGAGATACTCACTTTCTGTATATAGTACATGTAAATAAAAGTTAAATATGCTTCTCCTCTAATGTAATAATATTATCGTTACTACATTTACATTAGAGGAATAGCATCATCATCACCATCATCATCACTGTTAAAATTACCCACCTTTGCAATTGTTTGCAAAGCAGAGACTTTCTTTACTGTTGATGAGAAGGGAAATAGAAATAAATATTCTACAGGGTAATTTCCAAATATATATCAAAAGCTTGGAAAATGGACATTCTTTAATTCCAAGGAAGTATTCTTTGTACATTACCAAAGATTTCAAAAAAGGTATAAGCTAAATATCTGTCAATAACATAGTAAAATTGTATGTGTATACATACACACACACACACACACACACACACAGTGCAATACCATGAAGCTATTAATAATTCCATGTTTGAGAACAGTTATCTTCATAAAAAAAAGAGTAAAAATAAAAACTGATTAAAAGTAATGGATATACTTTTAAATGGAAAATAAGAATATATTTTAAAAAGAGAGCAAAATGTAATTATTTGTGGATGGGAGATTAATGGTTATTTCATTTTTCTTCTCTTTCTTCCAGGCCTTCAATATCCAGGCCTCAAACTGTTCTCCCCTCCTTTCCTCCCTCCCTCCCTCCCTCCCTTCTTTCTTTCCTTCCTTCCTTCCTTCCTTCCTTCCTTCCTTCCTTCCTTCCTTCCTTCCTTCCTTCCTTCCTTCCCCTTCCCTTCCTCACTCTTTCATTCTCTTTCTTTTCTTTTTTGTTCCATTTTATACATCAAATATTTTTTCAGTAAATGTAATTTTTTCAGTTAAACAGTTTTTAATATCAAATCATCTTTAAAATATGATTGAGAAAGATAAGATGGGGCATTTGAAAGAGAATAATATATTTTTACACAAGCTTCTTCCTGTGGCAGTAATCATGTATTTAAAAGCCTTTGAACCTGAGCTAAAAAGACTTTAAAAAGCCTATAGTTACTACATTTTATTCATTTAGTGTTTAGGTTTATTCATAGTGGAAAAAAAATGTTATTTGTGAACTGAGCTGAAGGTATGTGATACACTGTAGTAGATAAGGTAAGAAGAATCCATCTCATAAGTTTTGATGTTTAAAGGAGAAAATCAGATTTTTAAAAATAGATACATGCCACAACCTGTATATATACATATATATGCATATATATAGAGAGATGGATATTTGTGTATGTATATATTTGCTCAGACACCCACACACACATACATGGCATTCATTACTTCATTGAGTTAGTATCTCACAGAAGCACTTGAGGAGATGCACTAGGAATTACACATAGGTAAGCAGCACTGTATTTGTATTAATCTAATGTAAAAATTTAATTGCTGTTTAATGTTTGTAGTGCAAAAGCAAGCCTTAGGCTTCCAATTCCTTAATCAATCTCCAGAACTTAACTTCGTAAATGACCATACCAGGAAAATTTAGAAAAATAAATTTCAGTGTTTGCAGACAAGGACAGAGTTTACAGAAATATATATATTTTTTAAAATCTAATGTTTAACACCAAAAAGTATATGTGAGAGAATATTATTCTCTGCTTTCACAATTTCATTCTTTGTCTGTTTTCATTACTCATACTCCCTTACTTGCTTCTCTGTTTCTCTTTGTAAATCAGCACTGCAAAAGAGTATTTCTGAATTATTTCACTTTTTTTTGAAAAAATGGGATCATATTAATTTATGAGATTCAATTAAAATATTTTTACGTAATAAATCCAACTGTAAAATAACTTCACCTTCATCATTATTAGTGAACTTTAATCATTTGCTAGTAATATTTATCTTATTATATAATAATATTATATACATTATATATTATAGTATAACAGTATACTATTATATGCACATGAAATATTTATATCTCACATACTCTTTACTCTCTTGAGTGCAATTTCCGAGTAGAACATTAAGATATGGTCAGCAATTCTATAATCCCGAATATTATACCATAAAGCACATATACACTGACATTCCCAAACACGTATCTGGAGAGCAGGGCTGACATACTGACCATGCATGCAAAAAATTGAATCTGTTTTCCTCATTTTAGGATGACCTGCACATCTTTGATGTGCACAAAGTCCTTAAAAAAATAAGTTGCTGCATTGACAGCTTGTTCTTCAAATATAGGCTTAAAATAAATTTATTCTATTGTTATATATAAGTGGAACATTATAGGAAGTCACGGAATGTTATCTCCTATCATAGCCTTGAGGGCACACAATAAAAGAGTTTATTCATCTTTTTCTATAATCACCCTTGAGATGATGTCAAGGTACAATTCAGTTAAAAAATGTAGTTTAAATTCACATTTGCTTGTCATAATTTCAACTGTTGAGACACTGCTTCTCAGACTTTTCTACTGATATATCATTATTAATGAAACAGAGAAGTCCTGAGAATGTGTGCTATTGCTTAAAGAAAGATCTTCATATACAAAATGCATTTGCAGGAATTTTTGCATTCAATGCTATAGAAATCTGGCATATGCTTTGGGCAAACCAATATAAATGCTATTTATCACAGTTTTGGAGATATTTTGAAGATATATTTTCTGACAATAACCTGGAAACCACGTGCCACACTTTACTTTCTCTACTCTCCAAATCAAACACACACAGTAAAAAAAAAAAACAAACAAAACAAAACAAAAAACCGGAACACCTGTATTCACTGTTGTATAAAAAAGGAAATAGTCTGATTTTGCAGATGAAGAATATAATGGTAAAGGCATTATATCTCTTTAAAATACTAACGGGTCTAGCAAGTGATGATTCTAGGGGGAAATATGTCCTCTGCAATTCCAGCCAGTCATTTTCCCACAACACAAACACAAACAAAATTCCACAAGAGTGATCTAAGGAGAATGAATAAATGAGAGCATTTGAGCTGGAACTCAAAGTACCAATAGAATCACAACTACATTTCACAGAAAAGGGGAGGCAAAACATGTCAGGCAGAAGCTAAATGCATTAATGCCATTGAATGAAATATTGAAAATAATGTCCAAATGCTCTCACACCCAATGTTTTCTTGAGCAAATGGAGAAAACTAGAACTCTGCTTCTTATTTCGACCTATATATGCAGCACCAAGAGTAAACAGTGGTATTCTAGAAGTTATGCAGATCACAGTGTATTTCAAAATACTAACTTTATTCAAAGATCTGGAGATGTGCATGATTACAGGCATGAGCCACCGTGCCCGGCCTCATTTATGTATTCATGTATCTAAAGTGTATTTATTTATCATTTAATATATGTTGATATGGTTTGGCTCTGTGTCCTCACCCAAATCTCATCTCAAATTGTAATCCCCACATGTCGAGGGAGGGACCAGGTAGGAGGTTGATAGGATTCTGGGGCAATTTTCCCCATGCTGTTCTCATGATGGTGAGTGAGTTCTCACAAGATCTGTTGGTTTAAAAGTGTTTGGCAGTTCCTCACCTGCTCTCTCTCTCGCCACCTTGTGAAGAAGGTGCTTGCTTCTCTTTCACCTTCCATCATGATTGTAAGTTTCCTGAGGCCTCCACAGCTGTGTGGAACTTCGAGTCAATTAAACCTCTTTCATTTATAAATTATCCTGTCTCAGGTAATATCTTTATAGCAATGTGAAAACAAACTAATACATATGCCAAGCATGGCACTACATGTTTGGGGGTCCAAGAGTGAACAAAACTAAGTCATTCTCTTCACTGAGCTTTTACTCATGTGTATGTTTGTGTCTACGTGTGTATATTTGTTCATGCACACAAACATCGTCCCTATTGGAGTTGGGAGGAGAACATACAAACAAGTAATTTTGAATTAGAAAGGGAAGAATGCTTTATTTTTATTTACTATGTCTCAGTATGAAAAGTCTGAAAAAAATTGAGCAAGTGTATGACATGATAATTTATATACCATAGAAAGATAGTTCTACAGCAATCCATAATATAGTCAAAAATAAAGAGAATAAAAAACAAAAGGTAAGTTAAAGCTTGGTCAACTGATTGTGAACTATTATAGAAGCATAAAAAAGTAAAAAGAAGATTTGAGATTGAAGGAGAAAGCGTATCATGTCAAGCAGCAGAGCTGCCAAAAGCCAGAGAGGAAATTTGATGTTATTTTGCCAGAATCTAGACATCAAGAGTAGTGTAGATAAGGAAATTAACTTAGTTTGCTATTAGCTACTTTACTTTTGACTAGTTCCTGGGTGGACTGATATGGTCCTGCATTCCTTGAGAGATTTATACTCATGGAAACTAAGGCAGAAAAAAATCCTCAAGAAAGTCAAATAGGTCATATATTCCTGAAAGACCGAGTCAGATATATATTATGACTGTTTAAAAGTTATACTATTACCAATGACCTCTAAAGGAGAACTTTTAATAGAATAATAAAATATACTCTGTAAAACAAAGACTTTTTTTCTCCTTCTCAACCTTGTGAGTGTTCCATCAGTCTTCTAACCATCATTGATTTTGGGACGTAGTAGGAATGACTGTTTAATGAATGGAGTAACGATCCAATAGGAAAGGGTTAAGAGTTAAATTAGATGTAAAAAAGAAAGAGAAATGATATAGTATAGAATTTCTAGCATAAGACAGTAAATAAAGTTATTATTAACTAAAAAGCATAAATAAGTCTAGAATTATAATTAAGTCTTAGTTATAAGTAAGTAGATGAATCTAGACTTAGTTATAAGTAAGTAGATGAATCTAGACTTAGTTATAAGTAACTAAATAAGTAGTAACCTATTTATAAGTAAGTCTAGACTTATCTACACTTATCTTACAGGTTATCTTGAGTTGAGGAAAGATTTTGGGGACTAGGAAAAGTTTATTGTAAACACAGCCAATTGGAGAAGACCAATTGGAGAAGAAAGACCAATTGGAAAGGAATTTGGGAGAGATCAAATATGAAAGAAAGAATCAAAGAGGCAAAGGATGCAAGTGGAGATCATCTTAAGAAATTGAAAACTCATTTTTATTTCCAGTGCTACATTGAGTATAGAGGAGTGAATAAGGAATCCAAACTTTCCAAAAGCTTTTGATATTTTTAACATTATTAAGTTTTTAGTCAAGCAGCAGACATAGTTTCAAGGTAATCAGGCCAATCAAACCTCAGAGCCATGCATCCAGGGAAATCAGTAAATTTCTCTTAAGGGAAATTTTTAATGACAAGACTGATAGCCATCTGATAGACTCCATTTGTTTCTATTGCTTCTGCACTGTTGGAAAAGGTGACTTTGAGATTGCTTCCAGCTCTACATTTTATGATTCAATTATTCATTTAAACCATGAGAACTAACCACAGAATAATAATTCAAGCAAATCATAAAATTTTGCTCCCTAGGTTGTAATCAATTTATGTGGGGTGTAATGTTTCAAACAAACAGCTTTTGTTACAAATATGAACATACACATTATGAAACTAGATACTGCTCATACTTTATTTGAACCCAAATATTAGCATTGTAAAATTCTTATTTTGTGAGATATGTGATTTCTTATCATTTGCTTGCCCTCTCAGAGCTCTCAAATTAGTATACATCATTTATATTTCTAGTGTATGCTAAAATGTTAGAAATGAAATTATTACATAGCACATTATTTGACATAGATATTTCAATTTCTTGCAATACTTGTTGCATCTAGTGCTTGTTATTTAACAGCTTTTTAATTTAAATGGGTATGTAATGATTTTTGAAAGTATATAGAAGCTGCATTCATTTCTCATTTCTTAGCTATTGGATCTATGTCATAGATTAATTTTGCTAGTGATTTTAAAAACTGAAACAGTAATTACTTGTATCTTCTTATGGTACCTTTTAAAATCACTAATGGAAAAAGTCAATGTTAAAACAGTTATTCTCTAATTACTTTAGGTCAATCGATACAGCTAAGTACAAATGCAAGGTAGTACACAATTTATCATATTTTTAACAAAAGTCTACAATAACATTATCTTTAATAATTTCAATATAGATTTGAAAGAAAAAGAACCTGATAATTTTCAGCATATTTTACATACATATTCAAAAATTCATGTATTTTATGGTTAGCAAAGTATCCTGAAGTGCCAAATTGACAAGAATGTTTTATTTTTTTCCAGTTTATTCAAATATATTGGTGCCCAAAACCTGTATTATGCAGACAGGTTATACAACATCATATTTCATGTTGGAGACAGATATAAGTGATATAATAAAATGGCACAACCTAAGTTCTTGCTTCAAATTGACATTTCCCCTGTCTGATCATTGAATATACTGTCTAGATTTGATGATTATTGATATCTATCTATTTTTTTGCTTCTGCTGGTCAGATTTCAACTCTGGGACACTCAGGATTCATCTCTTACTTGTGCAAATCCCTAGACCTTACCTTGCCTCATATCTTTTTTTTTTTTTTCTTTGAGACGGAGTTTCTCTCTTGTTGCCCAGGCTAGAGTGCAATGACATGATCTCGGCTCACCGCAACCTCCACCTCCCGGATTTAAATGATTCTCTTGCCTCAGCTTCCCGAGTAGCTGGGATTACAGGCATGCACCAACATGCCTGGCTAATTTTTCATATTTTTAGTAAAGACAGGTTTCTCCATATTGGTCAGGCTTGTCTCGAACTCCCAATCTCAGGTGATCCTCCCACCTTGGACTCCCAAAGTGCTGGGATTACAGGCCTGAGCAACCACACCTGGTCAACCTTGCTTCATTTTTAACTTACAATTCTGAAATCTGAAATTTTGTCTCTATTGAATTCAGTTTCATGATCTACATGTGTGGCATGACCCCAAGCCAGCATTACTTGCGCACCCCAAGCCAGCATTACTTGCGCATCAGGTGAATATCAGTCTCAAATAGCTGTGATCACCTTTGTTTCACTAACAGCTTTTGACTCACTAATCAAACCAAAACTGGTTCCTATAGATAAGGTGTGTAAAAAATATTTTTATGATAACAATAACACATAATGTTAAAAAATCAAACACTACAAAATGATACAAATTAAAAAATAAAAGACAGTCCACTATCCTGTCGAACACCCCTGAAGTGACAATTCTTCTGAAAGTTAAACCCATAACCGTAACTAATATTAAAAGTAATAGCTTTTTCAATTCAATCAATTTTAGGAAATATCTATGGACTCTGCTTTAAAAGATGAAGATGACCTTATTTTCCATCCATAGTTTTTAGTAGATATTCTGATAGTGGGGGGCACTGTAACACAGAAAATCTGGATAACTAAGAAAACAATATTTTAAATAGAACTTGATTTTCTACATATTAAGGAACATATCCAGTACTCAATAATGAAAAAAGTGCACTGCTTAAGATATAGGAAGTAGTAGGAGAATACATTTCCCTTTCCGACTGGAACAAAACATAAAATCTACAAAATTATGAATATCTTAATGCCCCAGAGGGCTGAGTTCACTATGTAACCTAATCAAAATACTACAAGAAGAGACAAACTCTTTCTAGGAGGGATAAAACTCATGCTGCAACACGTTTGCCAAATCAGTGGAAAAAAGAGGAAACCACCAAAGATAAAAGTCACAAGTACTAACCTGACGTTGTAATTAATTCTTAAACCCTGAGAAGTAACTGGGCTTACAGTTTCAAATCCTGTGAACCTCAGAAACAAGGGAAGTCTCCATTTACCACTTATTATTTTTTTTTTTTCATGGACTTTTCTTGAATGATGAGGGGAAATTTGGGGGTAGGTAAGTCAGGAAAAAACAGAAGAAAAGCAACCTCAGCATTACAGGCACATGAGTCTGTCTTAAGTCTGAGGGTAGAAAATAAAAACTGAGAAAAGCATGTTCATACCTTACACTTTACACTGAAAACCATAAAGCAGCTGTAAAGCACAACTGAGGGGGACAGGAATACCAAAAGAATACTCCTCTAAAGAGATGGAGGGGCATAGGGTCCGTTTAAGTCTGGAGGCAAAGTAAGAAAATAGAGAAAAACCCTCCCCGCACTCCAGGCCTTAGACTAAGTATAAGCCAAATTTATCTATTGCTGCTTATAGACTAGGGGACCTAACAGAGACTTACCAGTTGAGAGTACAAGTGCATAGAGCCTGCCTACCCTGTGCACAGGGCTCTAACAATTACCCTGGATGGGTGACCCCAGCACCTTTCTCAAGTTTGAAGGTCAAGCAGACAAATTAGAAGACTGCATGACTACTGAATGCGACTATAAAGAGTTACTATCAAAGTCCAAATCAGCCAAGCAATAATCTAGATTGATTGAATTCTCCTCACGTGAATTGCCTGACAGATGCAAAAATCTCCTGCTTTCTGGATGTAAAAAATATTTAAGTCACTGCTATTCTTGCACACACAATGTTTGACACTCAATAAAAAATAATGGGATATGCTAAAAAAAAAAAAAAAAGCGAGTGCACATGACACATTGGCAATAGACAAACGGAAACTAAAACCAAAGACAGACATTTTGTTTCAAATATTTCCGTATCAGACAGGGCCATAAAACCAGTGATGATAAATATGCTAAAACATTTAAGCAAAAACTAAACAATATGCCTGAAGAGTTAAAGAATTTTAACAGAGAGATTCATACCATATTTAAAAATTCCAAATTGAAATTATAGAAATAAAAAACATGATATTAAAGATTCATAATTATTTTAGCAAGCTTAATAACAGAATGAATATACAGAATAATCATTTTATTTGATAGCAGGTCAACAGAAATTATTCAAACAGAAACATTAAGATTGTTTTTAAGTAACAAAAAAAAGAATAGAGTATTTAAAAACAGTTTGACGTTAAACTACTAACATGTGCATAAGGGAGTCCAAAAAGATAATACAAAAAGAATGACAACAAAATATTCAAATTGAGAAGTTTTTAAGATAAACAGATGTCCTATATATCCAAAAAAAAAAAAAAATCAGAAGATACTAAGGAGAATTAATAAAAGAAAAACAAAGCTTGGCAGTCATGGTCAAATGGTATTGGGTGAAAATTAACAATAAAGAGAAAATCTTAAAAACTATACCAAGAAACAGTAAGAATTACAAATTGTTTTTATGAAAAGCAATGGATACCAGAAGACAATTACTGGCAATTTTTGAGGCTGTCAACCTAGAGTTTTACATTGACAAATATATCCTCCAAAAATAAATGTAAAATTAAGACTTTTTTGACAGCAAAATATTAGAGAATTTATTTTCAACAAATACAATATATGTGCATTTTTATAAAGATATATATGAACAAATTTTAATATATATAAATCTGCTTAAATTTTTGCTCATTTGCTGTGTTTTTATTTAAAAACACAAAGTTACACGAATAAATACAGGACGTAATTACTGAAAAAAGATATTTGAAATACAAGTAACTGAAAAATAGTATCACATGGAGTAATTCCACACGTGAATAAGAAAAAGTCCAACAAGACAACAACCAAAAGGCTTTAGATTTGAAGCACTAAGTATCATCTTATTTATTTGATTATCTTATTTTCTTTTTTCTTGTGGAATTCCCATGGAGAGATTTTATGACCTATATGCTACATTTCAAAACTTTTCCATAATTTTCTTTTTTTGTTGTTTGAACTATACTCTGGAAAATTTCTTAGTTTTTATTATTTTGAACATAAATTTGTTATTTAGGCCTGGATATTTCATTTATTCAGCCCTTAATTTTCTTTTATTTCAGAAACAATGTTCCAATTTCATAAAACCTCTTCTTCTTTATGATTGCTCATCAGTCACCTCTTCTATTTAATAGAATCAACAAATTATATATTTAGTACATCTTAAATTTTCCTTAGGACAAATCAACTTTCCCCATAGTCATCAGAGTCACTAATACAGTTGGTTTTCCATAGCTTGATTTCTACTGATAGGCATATCCTTAATGTATTTTTTCTCTATTGAATATCCTACTCACATTTTCAATTCTCAGTTTTGTAACTACATTAATAGTGCTTATGTTCTCCAAAATATTCTACCTAAATTTGTATGAGTTCTTGAAACCACAGTTCTTCCTGAAAAAGTAGCTTCTATAATTATCACTGTACTTAAATAATATAATTTTCCAATTGCACGTTTCATAGAATAACATTTTCTAAATATTTTAGATTTCATTACTTACCATTTCTCTTATTTTTTTAAAGTAAACTATATCACAGTCCAGAGGACATGTGAGACAATTTTTGACAAATAAAATATTGTATTTCCCTTTGTAAAATCCATCCTTTTACTTTTGTTATAATATTTACCTACTTAAAAAATTCCATGATAAACGTTATTACCTAAAACATTAGTAAAAGCAAGATTAACATTAGTTTTTCATTTATGAAACAATTATTCACCACATGCTATGTTCAAAGTACTATGGCCAAAACTGGGTATAAACGAATGAATAAAAGAGAATATATCCAGTCCTTTGATGTATATGTTCTAATTAGAATACAAACATCAAACAATAACATAAACAAATGCATACAACTAATTTCTAAGTAAAGATATTAAGAAATAAAAAAAACTAACAAAAAAATCTCTAATTCTCACCCACAATATAACCCACTACTTTTTCATAATGCAGTTAATATTTTGAAAAAATCTGACCATATTAATTAGCTCACAATTGTGTTTTTGATTGTTACTGAAGAACTCCTGAGAATCGTGTTTTTAAAGTTGATAACATATCTTTGGGTGTTCAAAAATATGTCAAAGTACTTGATTTTTAAGGATAAACATGATTTAATCTATATGACACAGTATAATATAAAGTTATCCAATAAAAAGAGCTACAGTAATACATTCTATTGGAAACTAAATATAAATACATAAAGAGGTTAAAAGTAAAAGGCTGGGCATGGTGGCTCGTGCCTATAATTCCAGCACTTTGGGAAGCTGAGGTGGGCAGACTGTATGATCCCAAGAATGTGAGACCAGCCTGGGAAACATGGCAAAACCTGGTCTACACAAAAAATACACAAATTAGCCAGGTGTGGTGGTGCGCACCTGTAGTCCCAGCTACTGAGGAGACAGAGGTGTAAGGATAACGTGAGCCTGGGAAGCAGAGATTGCTGTGAGCGAGCTCATGCTACTGCACTCCAGCCTGGGCGACAGAATGGGACTCTGTTTTGAAGAAAAAAAAAAAAAAGGTAAAAAAAATTAAAAGTTTTAGCTATGTATATGTATTAGTCCATTTTCACACTGTTTGACTTACCTGAGACTGGGAAGAAAAAGAAGTTTAATGGATTAACAATTCCATGTGGCTGGGGAGACCTCATGATCGTGGTGGAAGGCAAGGAGGAGTAAGTCATGTCTTACATGGATGGCAGAAGCCAAACAGAGAGAGCTTATGCAGGGAGACTCCTATTTTTAAAACCATCAGATCTCATGAGACTTATTCACTATCATGAGAACAGCATGATTCAATTGCCTCCCACCGAGTCCCTCTCACAACACGTGGGAATTCAGGATGAGATTTTGGTGAGGACCCAGGCAAACCATATCAGTATAAAAACATATATTAAAACATATAACTAAGCATAAGATAATTGAAGTGATTATTTTAATATCAGAAAAGCAGACTTCAGGAATATTGCAAGGATAAAGAACACATATCATAACATGAAGAGGAAGATCCATCATAAATATATACTATTTGACATGTCTACAAAACCTTTAACAGAATATCAAAATACATAAAGTAAAAAGTAACAGAATGAAAACAATAAATAGACAAATTCACAAATACAGTTGGAAATTTAAAATCACTTATCTCAGTAACTCCTAGAATAAATAGAAAATTAACATGAATATAGGAGTTTTAACAATATTATTAACAAAATCAAATTCTCTAAGCCTTCACTTTAAGAGAATAATGCAAACCTAATGTAGAAAGAATGTATGTAGAAACAATGAAAAATGTCAAAAGAGTGAAATACTCTATATAAGTGCGGACATAAATGACATTGAAAATAGATAATAGAGAAAAATCAACAAAACCAAGCAATTTGTTTAAGATCAAAATAATTGAGTAACTCCCTGGCTAGACTGATCATTAAGAAAAATAAACAAGCTCACAAACTTACCTTTGAAAATTAAACAGGGGACATCAGCACTGACCCTACAGGAATTAAAACATTCATAAGGTCAAATTATGTACAATTTTATATAAAATAACTTAATACAACTTAGATAAAATGAACACATTGTTTGAAAGCTGTTGTGGTAGGCAGAATGGTTTTCCTAGTTTATCTATCCCCTAATCTCTGAAATACGTAAATATGTTATGTTGCTAATGGGACTTTGCAGACATAAGTAATATTAACCATAAGGGAGAGCGTCCAGATCACTGTGCTTCAATCTAACCACAAGGGCCCTTAAAAGCAGAGCATATTCTCATTCTGGGGTTAGGGAAAGATGGCACAAGAGGAGCTCTGAGAGACTGGAAGCCTGAGAGGGACTCAGCCTTCCACTGCTGTTGATGGTAGTGGGATGCCACATGAAAAGCATGAGAAGGAATGTAACAACCTCTAGGAGCTATGAGCAGTCAACAGTCAATGGACAGCAAGGAAACATGGAACTGAACTTTACAATAGCTTGGAGTTGAATTTGGCCAAAACCCAAATGAACTTCAAGTATATTCATCCTCAGAGACTCTAAAAAGAAAACCTTAATTTTGGCCTTGTGGGATATTAAGCAAATGGACCTCACCAAACCATGCTGAACCGGAACTTCTGACATATTGAACTGTGAGATTAAAATGTATTACTTGATGCCACTAAATTTATGGCACTTTGTTAAAACAGTAATATAAAACAAACACAGGCACAAATGTCAAAAATGACACAATAATAGATAATTTGAGAAGGCCTACTTCAACTAAATAAATTTAATTCACAGTATAAAACCTTCTCACAATGAAAATGCCATCTTCAGATAGCAATACTTGTAGATTTTCTTAAACTTTTAAGACAAAATAATAATGCAAATATGAAACTTTTTAAGAAAGGAAGAGGGATACCATAATCATTTTATAAGACCACCATTACCCTGTACTAAACTAAACCAGAATGAAATTGATTACAGTTTTAAAATTCATTACATAATATCTTGCCTGATCATTGATGTGAACATCTTTAACAAAATATTAACATATTGATTCAAATGATACCTAAAAGTGCAATACACTATGATCGAAATTTGTTACTTAGAAATGCAAGACTAATATTAACATCTAACAATAAACCAATGCATTTTTCATATTAAAAGAATAAAGAACAAAATCTTTATTACCTTTTCAATAGACTCTAAAATCATTTAATAAAATTCAGCACCTATTAATGAGTTTAAAAATCAGTGTACTAGAAAAAGAAAATAACTTTCACAACTTGATATAAACTGTACACTAAAAACCTATAGCTAATATTGTACCTAAGATCAGAAAAAGGACAAAAGTTGTCCACTCTTGCTATTTCTATTTAATATTGTACCAGATATTTTTTATTTAAACTTTTATTTTAGGTTTTGAGGTACATGTGGATGTTTGTTACATAGGTAAGCTAGTGTCAAGGGGGTTTGCTCTACAGATTATTTCATTACTTAGGTATTAAGCCCAGTACCCAGTAGTTATCCTTCCTGCTCCTCTCCCTCCTCCCACACTCCACCCTCAAGAACACCCCAGTGCGTGTTGTTTCTTTCATTGTGTTCTCATCATTTGCCTCCCACTTATAAGTGAGAAAATGTGGCATTTGGTTTTCTGTTCCTGCATTGGTTTGCTAAGGATAATACCATCTAGCTCCATCCACGTTCCTGCAAAAGACATGAATTTGTTCTTTTTTATGACTGCATAGTATCCCATAGTGTATATGTACCATATTTTCTCTATCCAATCTGTCATTGAGGGGCTTTTAGGTTGACGCCAAGTTTTTGCTGTTGTGAATAGTGCTGCAATGAACATTTGTGTACATTTGTCTTTATTGTATAATGATTTACATTCCTCTGAGTATTTACATTCCTCTGAGTAATAATGGAATTGCTGGGTCCAATGGTAGTTCTGCTTTTAGCTCATTGAGGAATCACCATACTGCTTTCCACAGTTGTTGAAATAATTTAGACTTTCACTGAGAGTCTAAATTAGTATTCCCCTTTCTCCAAAACCTCACCAGCATCTGTTATTTTTTGACTTTTTCATTCTGACTAGTGTGAGATGGCATCTCACTGTGGTTTTGATTTGCATTTCTCTAATGATCAGTAATATTGAGGCTTTTTTCATATGTTTGCTTACAGCATGTATTTCTTCTTTTGAAAAGTCTGTTCATGTCCTTTGTCCACTTCTTAATGGGATTGTCTATTTTTCTCTTATAAGTTTAAGTTCCTTACAGATGCCAGATAGACCTTTGTTGGATGTATAGTTTGTAAAAATTTTCTCCCATTCTGTAAGTTGTTTGTTTATTTTCTTGATAATTTCTTTTTCTGTGGAGAAATTCCCAATTTTAATTAGATTCCACTTATCAATTTCACTTTTGTTGTAATTGCTTCCGGTGTCTTTATCATGAAATTTTTGCCCATTTCTATGTGCAGAATGGTATTGTGCAGTTTGTCTTCCAAAATTTTTCTAGTTTGGGCTTTTACATTTAAGTCTTTAATCTATCTTGAATTGACTTTTGTATGGGTTGTAAGAAGGGGTCCAGCTTCAGTCTTCTGCAAATGGCTAGTCAGTTATCCCAGCACCATTTATTGAACAGGGAGTCTTTTCCCTATTGCTTGTTTCTGTCAGCTTTGTTGAAGAACAGATAGGTGTAGGTGTTTGGCCCTATTTCTGTGTTCTCTATTCTATTCCTTTGGTCTATGTGCCTGTTTATGTATCAGTGCCATGCTGCTTTGGTTACTGTTGCTCTGTAGAATATTTTGAAGTCAGGTAATGTGATGTCTCCAGCTTTGATCTTTTTGCTTAGGATTGCCTTGACTATTTGTACTTTTTATTCATTCCATGTGAATTTTCAAAAAGTTTTTTTTTTCTATTTCCATGAAGAATGCCATTGGTAGTATGATAGGAATAGCATCAAATCTGTATATTGCTTTGGGCAGTATGGCCATTTTAATGGTATTGATTATTTCTATCCATGAGCATAGGATGTTTTCCATTTGTTTATGTCTTCTCTGATTTCTTTGAGCTATTTTTGGAATTCTCATTGTAGAGATCTTTCACCCCCCTAGTTCGCTGTATTACTAAAAATGTTATTCTTTTGTGTCAGTTGTGCATGGAATTGCCTTTCTGATTTGACTCGTGACTTGGCCTTTGCTAGTGTGTAGGAAAGCTGGTGATTTTTGTAAATTGATTTGTATCCTGAAATTTTGCTGAAGTTCTTTATCAACTGAAGGAGCTTTTGGGCTGAGACTATGGGGTTTTCTAGATAAAGAATCACATTATCTGCAAACAGAAATATTTGGACTTCCTCTCTTCCTATTTGGATGCCCATTATTTCTTTATCTCTTGCCTAACTGCTCTGGCTAGGACTTCCAATACTATGTTGAATAGGAGTGATTAGAGAAGGCATCCTCATCTATTTCTGGTTTTCAAGGGGAATGCTTGTTTGTACATCTGGTAGAATTTGGTCATTAATTCATCAGATTCTGGGCCTTTTACTGGTTGATAGGCGATTTATTACTGATTCAATTTCAGAGCTCATTATTGTTCTCTTCAGGAAACCAATTTCTTCCTGGTTCAGTCTTGGGAGAATACATGTGTTCAGGAATTTGTCCATCTCTTCTAGCTTTTCCAGTTAGTACACATAGAGGTGTTTGTAATAGTTTCTGATAATTATTTTTAATTCTGTGGGGTCAGTGGTAATATTCCCTTCGTTATTTTTTATTGTCTTTATTTAGATCCTCTCTTCTTTATTTTTGTAGCTAGTGGCCTATTTTATTACTTAAAAATTAGAAAAAGACTCTTGGATTCAATGATAATTTCAATGGTCTTCATGTCTTGATGCCCTTCAGTTAAGCTCTAATTTTGGTGGTTTCTTCTCTTCTGCTAGATTTGGTGTTGATTTGTTTTTGCTTCTCTAATTCTTTCAGTTTTGATGTTGAGTTGTTAATCTGAGATCTTTCTAACTTTTTGATGTGGGCATTTAGTGCCATTAATTTTCCCTTTAACACTGCCTTATCTATGTCCCAGAGATTCCAGTATGCTATCTCTTTGTTCTCATTAGTTTCAAAGAACTTCTTGATTTCTGTGTTAATTTTATTATTTACCCCAAAGTCAATCAGGAGCATGTTGTTTAATTTCCATGTAATTGCACGGTTTTGAGTGATTTTCTTAGTCTTGATTTCTATTTTTGGTTTGAGAGTGTGTTTGGTATGATTTCAGTTATTTCACCTTTGCTGAGGATTGTTTTATGTCCAAATATGTGGTCAATTTCAGAATATATGTCATGTGGCAATAAGAAGAATGTATGTCCTGTTGTTTTGAGCTGCAGAGTCCTGTAGAGGTCTATCAGATCCACTTGGTCCAATGTGGAGTTCAGGTCCTGAATGTCTTTGTTAATACTTTGCATCGGTAATCTGTCTAAAACTGTCAATGGAGTGTTGAAGTCTCCCATTACTGTGTAAGAACCTATGTCTCTTTGTAGGTCTCTGAGAACCTGCTTTATAAATTTATAAATTTGAGTGCTCCTGTGTTGCCTTCATCCCTTTATTTTCAGCCTATGTGTGCCATTACATGTGAGATGGGTGTCAACTTTCCACTTTGTGCCTTTTAAGTTGGGGATTTAGCCTATTTACATTCAAGGTGAGTATTGGTATGTGTGGATTTGATTATTCCATTGTGTTTTTAGCTGGTTATTATGTTGGCTTGCATTTCTGCTTTATAGTGATACTGGCCTGTGTGTTTAAGTGTGGTTTTGTGTTAGCTGGTAGTGGTCTTTCCTTTCTATATTTAGTGCTCTTTTCAAGATCTCTTGTAAAGCAGGTCTGGTAGTAATAAACTCCCTTAACATCTGCTTATCTGAAAAGGATCTTATTTCTCCTTTGCTTGATAAGTTTAGTTTGGTCAGATACAAAATTCTTTAAGAATGTTGAATATAGGCTCACAATCCCTTCTGGTTTGTAGGATTTCAGCAGAGATGCTCACTCTTAGCTTGATGGGGTTCCCTTTGTAGGCGACCTGCCTTTTCTCTCTAACTTCCTTTTACTTTCTCTCTTTCATTTTGGTCTTAGAAACTCTGATGATTATATTTCTTTGGGATTATATTCTTGTGTAGATTCTTGCAGGAGTTCTCTGTAGTCCCTAAATTTGTCTGTTGGCCTCTCTAGCAAAGTTGAGGAAGTTTTCATGGACAATATCCTAAGATATGCTTTCCAGGTTTTTGCTTTCTCCTCCTCCCTTTCAGGGATGCCAGTGATTCATAGATTTGATCCCTTTGCCTAACCCCATACTTCTCAGAAGTTTTGCTCGTTCCTTTTTAAAAAATTTTTGTCTGTTTTGAGAAAACCAGTCTTCAAGTTTTGAGATTCTTTCCTCAGCTTGATTTATTCTGTTAATACTTGTGATTGCATTATGACATTCTTGTACTGTGTTATTCAGTTCTTTGAGACCCTTTAGATTATTTTTTATAGAAGCGATTTGTTCCTTCATTTTCTATATTGCTTTATTGTGGTTTTT
The DNA here is from genome assembly GCF_008728515.1 of Papio anubis. Lineage (NCBI taxonomy): Eukaryota > Metazoa > Chordata > Mammalia > Primates > Cercopithecidae > Papio > Papio anubis. Next base: position 102,712,037 of record NC_044978.1, read on the forward strand.
AGTCTCCTTGGATGGGGCTTTGCTGTTCTCCTGAATCTCAATGATCTTCGTTCATATCCATACTCTGAATTCTATTTCTATCATTTCAGCCTGGTTAGGAACTCTTGTTGGAGGACTGGTGTAGTCATTTAGAGGACATATGACACTGGCCATTTGAGTTACTAGAGTTCTTGCTTTGATTCTTTCTCATCTCTGCATGTGGGTGTTCCTTTATCTGCAGTGTTGATTGAGTAGAGTGAATAGACTTCTTTCCGGATGTTTTCACTGGGCTGAGGCTTTATGTTGGGCCTTTATTTGAAGCTAACTTCTTCTCTCTGGTTTTAGAGAAGGGTATGGTAGTAAGGTATATTTGGTGTGAGACTTTGGGCTATAATCCAGTAGGTGGCACTTAGGCTCATTGGTGAGTTGGTAGACTCTTGCTCTGTTTTGTAGCTCCCCTATGTTTCCTTATAGTTGCAGCCATGATGCTTCTCAATAATCTGAAATTGTGGGTTCCTCTCCCCTTTAAGTGCTGTCTGTAGATGGCAGCTTGCGACTCCTGGGCTACCTACTGCAGTTCTGCGGTGATCTCATTGTTTATGTTCCTTCCCCAACTTGGAGGCAGCAAAGGAAGGGACTATATCAGAGGTTGTGGCCAAGGGTGTTTGCTTGTCTCCTGGGGTATCCAACCCAGAGAGATGCAGGTCACCAATCTCTCAGTGCAATCAGCCCAGGATGGAGGGGCTGTGCTGTGGGCCCAAGCCAGGGTTTACCCTGGGGTGGGTAAGATGTGTGGGAGACAGACTGACCTCCTTTCCTTGGGTCAACTGCAGTTTGTTGGAGGTGTGGATAAGGCACTTAAGGTCTTTGCTCCTTCATTAGTCTGAAGGTAACAAGGGCAGTTCCACCACAGAGGCAGTGATAGAGAGGCTCTCAGTTGCACCTAGATGCTCTGTCCAGAGAGTTGCTACTGACTTGATAGCTATGGTTGGGGGGGTGGCTGGAGGCACAGGCCTGGAGGACCTGTCTGGCGAGGAGATATGAGAATGAGCACCTGCATAACTGTCTGACCAGTGTTTTTCTTTTTTCTTTCTTTTTTTTTTTTTTTTTTTTGTAGGCTTGCTGCTATATGCTGGAGACCTGCTCCAGTCTCTAGTCATTTTAGATTTTCCAGCACCTGGAGGTATCACCAGTGAGGGTTGCGGAACAGCAAAAATGGCAACCTCCCTCTGGGAGCTCCATCCCAGGCAGTACAGACCTGTTTCTGGCCCTAACACGCCTGTAAGAGGTGGCTGGAGACCCTAGTTAAGAAATCTCACTCAGAGAGGAAAAATAGGATCAGAGTCCCACTTTAAAAAGCAGGCTGGCCATATTTTCATAGAGTAGTTGTACTATGCTGGGTGTCCAGTTCATATCAGACAGTCCAAAGCCTGAAGGCTGGAACAGCTAAGTCACCAAACAGCAAAGATGGTGGTCCACTCCTCCCTCTGGGAGCTCTGTCTCAGAGAGCTACGAAACCTCTGTCAGCTGCAGAAAACCAGCAGGGGTATCTGGAGACCCCAGTTGGGATACTCCACCCAGTGATGAGAAACGGCATGAGGGACCTGCTTAAAAAACGGTCTGGCCATAATTTTGTAGCTCATCTGTGCTGTGTGGGAGGTCCACATTAGCCCTTGGTCGCCTTAGACTGTCCAAATTCAGAAGGCCAGAATAGCAAAGTCACCAAAACAGCAAAGATGGTGGCCAGCCTCTCTATCTGAGAGCTCCATCTCAGGGAGGTTTTAAATCTCTGTCAGCCAGAGAGCACTGGTGGGGGTGGCTGGAGACCCCAGCTGGGAGGTCCTGCCCAGTGAGGAGGAATGGAATTGGGGACCTGCTTTACAAAATAGTCTGTCGATATTTTCACAGTGCAGGTATACTGTGCTGGGGGACTACCCCCACCCTCGGTCACCTCAGACTTTCCAAAGCCTGAAGGCCTAAAAGACTAAGTTGCCCAAACAGCACAGGAGGCAACCCACGCCTACACTTAAGAGCTCTGTCTCAGGGAGGTGCCACGCTGCTATTGGTGACTGGCTGGAAATCCAAGCCAGTGAATATTATCCTGTAAGGTGGCATGGAAGTGGGGCCTGCAGACTGTCACTGCTCAGTCCCCTAGATTGAACCTGTTTTCTAGGAGTATATTTGGGGATCTAACCACCTGCTTTGCTAGAGTTGCAGCTACTTTTGCAGGGAAACCCAGAAAGCCTGGGTATCTAAGACTCCCTGATCCCCACGTGTGGCTGAGAAGCGGCTCTGCCAAGACTTCATGTAGTTCTGTGTTAGACTGAAGGCCATGGTGGAATGGGTTTACAAGGGCATCTCCTGACCCCAAAGATGCAAAGATCCATGGGAGAAGCATGGGTTCCCAGGGTCACACATTTACTCACTGCTTCCCTGGGGGAGGAGGGGGTGTGGGAGTTTCTCTTGGCTTTGTGTCACCCCTGGATGGGCCATTGTCCTGCCTTGATTTTCACTGCTCTCTGTGGGTCGAGTTGCTTCCTTGATTAGTCCCAGTGTGAGTACCCGGATGTTTCAGTTGAAGGTACTCTATTTATTTACCCTTTCTGTTCCTGTCTTTGAGAGCCACACACACTAGCTGCTTCTAGTCAGCCATCTTGTCCACCACTCCTGAGATTTTTAACTAGAAGACATGCAAATTTAAGAAAAAATAAGTAACACTTAACTTAGGAGATGATGTGATCCTGTGTATAGAAATTTTAATCAATTTACAAAAATCTATTTGAATTAATAAATTTAGAAATGTTGGAGGATAAAAATCCATACACCATTGTCAATTGTGTTTATTTATACTAGTAACCAGCTATTAGAAAATTAAATTAAAGGAGCAATACTTCTCATAATAGTATCAATACTTAAGATTGAATACTTAGCAATAAGTGCAACATAGGGTAATCAAGATGTATACAAACTATTGAAGAAAATTTTTTAAAATACCTAAATAACTTAGAGATATATGCTATTCTGGGACTAGAGAACTCAATATTATTAGTGTGTTTATTTATTTATTTTGTTATACATTGTACTACAGATTCAATGCAATCTCAAATAAAAGTGTTATAAGCTTTTTCTCCAAAGGAAATTGACAACTTGGTTCTGACATTTATATGAATATACAGAAGTACTAAAATACACAAAAAATATTTATTTGTCTACATCCCAAGATTATCAACCATAATTAATTAGTGCAATTGAAAGTCATCAAAACAAGAACATCTCCTCTTTGAAAGTATCTGTTAACAAAGAAAAGCCACAGATCAAAAAAATTTTTGCAATACACATATCAGGTGAAAGACTTGTATACAGAATATATAAAGAACACTCACAAGACAAAATAAGAAGACAAATCCCATAACAGAAAATAGACAAATGATTTATACAGGCACCTCGGTAAAGAAAATATGAGTGACCAACAAAGACATAAAAATATCAATGAACATCAGAGAAATGCAAATCCAGAAAAGATCAAAGCCCTGCCAACACCTTTATCTTAGCCTAGTAAAAAAAAAAAAAAAAAAAAAAAAAAAAAAAAAAAATCAGATTTCTGATTCATACAATCATAAGATAATACATTTGTGTTGTTTTAAGCCATTATGTTAATTAGTTACAGCTGCACATTAAACCAAATACAAATACCATCCCCCTAAAATAACTAAGCCTGAAAAAATTGACAATAGAAAGTGTTGATAAAGAGTTGAAGCTATTGGAACTCTCATCATCAATTGGAGTAGAAAATGGTACAACTACTTTAGAAATTAGTTCGACAATTCTTACAATGTTGAATATATGCTTACCTTATGAACCAGCAATTCCACCTCTTGATACTCTAAAGAAATGAAAATATATCCCCACACAATAATTTATAGATGGATGTTTATAGCAGTTTAATTTATAATAAGCCCAAGTTGAAAATGACCTATGTCAATTAAGAAGTGAATTGTTAAAAAAAATTGTGATATATAAAAATAATTTTATATATATATATCTAATTTTATTGATACACACAAAAAATATAGAAAAATCTCAAAAATATGCTGAGAAGAACCTAGCCACCAAAGAATACATTCTATATAGCTGTATACCTATGAATCTCTAAGGACATGAAATATATTTTTTAGTGATAGAAAGCAAATCATTAGTTACCTGAAACTGGGGTATAGAATAGGGACTGAGTGGAAAGAAATAATGGAAATACACTCTATCCTAAAATTACTTAGACTTACCCAGATATACATATTGTACCCTTAAAAGGTAGGCATTTTGCTGTGTGTAAATTGTTGTTTCATAATAAAACACTTCTAATAATTCTAGCTAGTCATACTTTCTTAAATCTGACAATGTAACAATATTTATTTCATAATGTTAAGTGTATGATTAATATTAACTTGCTGTTTTGAAATATTTTAACTTTAAAATTTGAGATATTTCTTATGAATTAAGTGTTAATCCCCACAAATTGTTTGTCTCATGAACTTTTATACTACCAATTTTTTTTTTTTTTTTGAGACGGAGTTTCACTCTTTTTGCCCAGGCTGGAGTGCAATGGCGCAATCTCAGCTCACCACTACCTCTGCCTCCCGGGTTCAAGCGATTATCCTGCCTCAGTCTCTCGAGTAGCTGGGATTACAGGCATGCGCCACCATGCCTGGCTAATTTTTGTATTTTTAGTAGAGACGGGGTTTCTCCATGTTGGTCAGGCTGGTCTTGAACTCCCGACCTCAGGTGATCCACCCGCCTCGGCCTCCCAAAGTGCTGGGATTACAGGCGTGAGCCACTGCACCCTACTCTATAGTACAAATTAAATGAAAATAGTAAAATAGATGTCTGGACTCACTCAAGTTCGTGTAGAATATTTATAATCGAATTGCTAATGCTTTTCTTTCTTCTGGCAGACAAATCAAATATAGTATAACAAAATCTAAGTTTTTATTGATGGATGTTTAAATAACTCACATTTTTATTTAACATTACAAGATTTTTATCTATGACTATGTTTATCTCCATCCTTACCCAAACAAAACACACTTTGTACCTGAAGATAAAGCATGTTCGATGCCCTTTCTCACTGGGAAAATAAAGTCCTTTTGGGCTCTAGTTGAAGGCCTAAGATTTCTCTGTTACTTTCCTGAATACTTTATGCTTTGAGTGATCCACAGAAACTATGGTAGAAGAATCCTATTTTTTAATTTTAATTTTTTAATTTTTAATTTCTGTGGCTACATAGTAGGTGTATATATTTATGGGGTACGTGAGATGTTTTAGAAGAGAGCCTACATTTTAAGTAAAAAACTGGCTGAAGAAAAAAGTAGATGTTCATATGACACTTTGCCACATCTTACTGAAATGAAGTTACTAACAAATATTACATGGGTAATTTAGTTATTATTTTATTTTATTTTATTTTTTTTTAAATGGAGCCTCACTCTGTCACCTAGGCTGGAGTGCAATGGTATGATGTCAGCTCACCGCAACCTCTGTCTCTCAGGCTCAAGTGACTCTCCCACCTCAGCCTCCGGAGTAGCTGGGACCACAGCTGTGGACCACATCCAGCTAATTTTTTGTATTTTTGGTAGAGAGAGGGTTTTACCATGTTGCCCAGGCCAGTCTCAAACTCCTGGACCTCCCACCTTGGCCTCTCAAAGTGCTGGGATTACAAGCATGAGCCACGGTGCCTGGACTGGTAATTTAATTCAATTAAAGGAAATATCCTTTTTTATATGAGACCACTACTTCATTACACTAATTACAGTCCACTTTTCACATTTTGATACAGAGATGCTTCTTTCCAATATCAGTATCAGCATCTCCCCCTTAAATTTCTGTAAATCACTCATTGGATTTGTGCTATTTTCTGTCATGTTTTCTAAGCTCTCATCTCTGCCATGGGCCACTATTAGGTTTGCTACAGGACATGGTGCAGGTTTCAGACTTGGTCACCCTTAACATAATGCTTTCATGTACTCAGAGAACCAGGAAATATTGGAGGTAAATGTGGAGCAGGTCTCCTTCCTCTTGGCCCCTTATCTCATCCCTTTTTCTACAACACAGCACAATCACACAGTGTTGTATATGTGTGTCAGACTTTATTGAAGGGCTGTAGAAATGCACAAATAAGTAAATCAAAAGAGGATAGTTAAAACTATGAACTAAATATTTTATTCTTAAGTTTTGAAAGAAAATAGTAAAAAATAAATTTTAACCATGGTTACAGCTTTTATTCTAAATCCCCTTTCCTCAGCTCACCTTAAACTATTCTATCTTAACCTATTTTCTTTTAACCTCCGCCTTATAAAATGTCTCCTAACCTATTGGGAATCTCCATTCACACTCAAAGGGATTGATCTCGCCCCTAGATCCCATCCCTCACTCTCCAGCATTACCCTTTCTAAAATCTGAGTTATATAACTTACTACAAAATTACCTCAGGTCTCCAGGCAGTCTTGTGAAGTTTTTAGTACTTCAAGTCCCATAGAATTCAAGACAGACGCACACCCTCTCAAGTGGATACTCAATTTAAGTAATTCCCCATCAAAAATTGGCAAATATGCCCCTTGTCTTTTCCATATGCCACTTGTGGATCACTTTTAGATTTGAGGCAAGTTATCCAGTACTAGGCAGTCTCTTTCTCTCTCTAACACACACACACACACACACACACACACACACACACACCCCATTCAACCGTTTGTCAAGGACACAATTATTTCCCCAAGACACTGGTTTTTTTTTTCCAAAATAGCATCAACTTGTGAAGGAGTTTGTATGCAGGCTAATGTCAATTGCCGTTTCATCTTCTACAACCTTGGCAGAAAAATGAAAACAATCTTTTCCCTTTATAACTATACAGAAAAGGTGATCTTTCCTGAATAACCTCATTTCAATGATAGCGACATCAATGAACTCACTTCTAAACTTGAAGTTATCCTTTATGTCTTTCCTTCACATCTCCTACTAAATCCCTTCACAAGTGCTGTTCATTCTACCTTCAAATTATATTTTTAATCAAGCCGCTTCTCACTAAACCTCCAAGACAATGTTGTTGCCTAAGATACTATCATCTCTCACCAACACTACTGCAATAGCCTACCAACGAATCATCTTTCAGCTTTCATTTCTCTCCATTCCCTACACAATCTAATGATACTTTAGAAAGTGTTAGTTAAATCTTGTCATATGCCTACTTAAACTTCTAATGAATTTCCATTACATTCTGAAAAAAAAGTCCAAGGTCATAATGGTATAAAAGCACAACCTTATTTGACTTCTCTTTC